>NC_044310.1:140935523-141235523 GCF_007474595.2 Lynx canadensis | reverse complement strand
AGTGTTATGGAGAGTGCACGTGGTGGGTGGTCCATAGCCAGTAACTCATTTGCAAGTGGTATATCATATTGGAATTGGATTCTCCAGGGCCAGTCAAGCCTTAAGATGAATGCTGCCATGGATAGCATCCAGTAGCTCATAAGAGACTTAGAGTCGGAACCACCTAGGTAAGCTTCTCCTGAATCCTGACCCACATAAACTGTTGAGATAATGTTTGTTGCTGTTTCAAGCTGCTAAGGTTTGGGGTAAGGTGCTATGAAACAACAGATGGCTTATATAGATTTTGGAGGAAGCTGAGGCTCAGGGAGATAATAAAGTCCTGCCCAAAGTGTCATATCTAGGAAATAAGTGGTAGGGGCAAGGACTGAACAACATTTTCTGACCCCAGCATCAGTGTTCTTTTCATTTACAATGCCAAAGTGGTCTCCTAGCCTAAAGAATGGTGTGATGGTGTTTTAGTGTTTTCACCTCAGCAGGTCAGTTTTGATATGGGTAAATTTATTCGGATATCCAAATCAGATTTCTTTTTTCTAACTATGTGCAGCCTAATGCTCTCCATTCATTTATGGGATGGTATCTAAGACTGCTATCCCTGAGTAAGGCATCATTGTAATAGTCGTACCTAGAAGAAGTTAGGTACTCTACATTATGTATCAAGTTCTGTCCTGGCCCACACACTGAGTCATTTCTTTTCTATATATTACCTTTCTTATTTCTTGGGTTCTGCCTTTGAATGAAAAATAACCTTAAAAATAACATTCACATTGTAACATTGTAAAGAAGGTATAACAACTCATTTTTTCCATCAGTGCACTAAACATAGAAATGACTATTAACTTCTTGCTGCCTTTATACCATATCTTAGTATTTCAATTTGCCCTTCTCTTCATCTCACAGATTTTTAATTTTCTGTTTCATTTAAGGTCATTAAGGAATATTACTTAAAATAGGCAAAAAAGCCTAGTGTTTAGTCATTTTTAATTTACTGCGAGACACACTTTTGCTGATTTACTGAATGAAATAAGGTTATCAAAATGCATTGTCTGTGCTCCTTGATGATTTTGGATTGCATTTCCATACGGATGAATTTTCCATTAGAAGTCCTCCTGGGCACATAGTGCCCCTATTAACTGAGTCACAGGTTGTATAACTCTTAGGAGCCTGATGTAGGGGTGCAGTGAGAGGGATGAAAGACCAAGCCATTGCCAATAATTTAGGACTTTCCAAGGCAATGGTGTCTGTTCTTATCTTTCTGCCAATGTCCCAGACTATCAATTAGCTGATCAGTTTCCTCAGTGCCCCAGAGTCCATAGCAGGACATGTTAGGAAAACCTTTTCTTCATATAGTTCTGTAGCTTCCCAGGTACATCCTAGGAAGCTGTAAAGCCCTCAAGACAGCTGTTTGGGCTTGGGTGTGAGCTTGACACAGGAGGATGAATCACTAGAATATGTGGAGAGGAGAGCTTCTTTTTATCTGATTTCACAAAGCTGCTTGTGGAACTCAGGCCATGGGTCTCAAAACCATCTTGTGTGCCCTCTTCCCCCTCACTTGCCGACGATCCAAGTTAATGATAACTATTTTACAGCCTAGACTTGGGGAAGGCAGACACTATGGGGCTATTCTCTAAACAACAATTCCCAACCCCCTTTCCTCTTACTTTTTTTTCTATAGAAACAGAAAAAGCTAAAGGTGCACATTTCCTACTTTTCTTTGATACTCAGGATACCAAGTGGAGAAGTTTTGGTCACAGAGAAATAAAGGAGGGGGGTCCTTCAGAGGGGTGTTTGAAAAAGTTTTGCTTTGCTGATAAAATGGATTAGATGTAGTTGGCTCAGGCCTTTGCCTCTCTGCCTTGTCTTGCTTGTGAGTATGGCTGTGTGTGCATGGCCGGAGGAGCAGCAGTTTTCTTCTGGCCAAGAATTTACGTTCACATTCCAAGAATAGTGGCACAGGTAGTAGGAAGAGCCTGAATCCTGATTGTATCTTTGTGTCCCTCCAACATTCTTGGACTTCTTACTGTTGGACTTTTGTTAGGGAGGAAAAAAAAAAACACAAAATAAAAACAAAATGAACTACTTTGTTTAAGGTATTCTTTTTTTTAAAAATTTTTTTAATGTTCATTTTTTTTTCGAGAGAGAGATTGACGGAGTGTGAGCAGGGGAAGGGCAGAGAGAGAGAGAGGAAGACACAGAATCTGAAAGAGGCTCTAGGCTGTGAGCTGTCAGCGCACAGCCCTACGCGGGGCTCAAACCCACGAGCCGTGAGATCATGACCTGTGTCGGTCAACCGACTGAGCCACCCAGGCGCCCCATGTTTAAGGTATTCTTAACTTGGGATCCTTGAAAATAAGTCACTCCTAATTGATACACCAATAAATTGAATCGTTTTGGTGGCTAGCATAGGATAGGGTTTCTACCTAGGTACTATTGACATTTGGGCTGGATAATTCTTTGTTGTGAAGGACTGTGCATTGTAGGATGTATAGCAGCATACTGGGCTCTACCCACTAGATGCCAGTAGCACCTCCATGACGTGACAACCAAAAAATGTCTCTAGACATTGGCACACGTCCCCTGGGGACAAGTCAACCCCTGCTGTAAAAGCAGAGGTGCAGTCAAATGAGGCTTACACAGAGGCAAGGGACATTTTTAGAAATGCAAATTATCTATTTGGATCAGTCAGGATGGGTCAGTTTATGCTGTGGTAACAAAAGACCTGAAAGTTTCAGCAACCTACAACCACAAAGTTTGCTTCTTGCTCAACATGCTCCATATCCATAGTGTCTTGGCTGAGGTTCTGTTCAGTGTCATTTTCAGCGTGGGACCCAGGGCAATGGAGTAGCTTCTATCTGAATATTTCAGTTGCTCAGACCAAGGACAAAGAATCCATGGCAAAGCAGGCACTGGCTTTTAAAACTTCTCCCTGGAAGAGACATATGCCACTTGTACTCACATTTCATTGACCAAAGCAAATTCCAGGGCCCTGCCTGATCACATTAGTGTGGGAAAATATCATCCTTTCATAGGGAGAGGCACCAAAATGGGTTTTGAAAAAAATAATACTGCTTATCATGCCTCCTGAGAAAAATAGACCCTTCAAAGAACAATACTAATTAATTGCAGTTGCTCTGTGCAGACCAGTTTTAGGTCTATTTGCCAGGATGGTAGGTCTTCACAGAGGAAGGGGCCAGAAGAAATGTGGAGGATGAAAGTCCAAAAGAACTTTGCAGTAATTAACTCAGAGTCAGAAAGAAGCTGGACTAGTATGGTGGCCAAGTGCACAGACTTTGGAGTCAAACCACTTGTTTTCAAATCTAGAATTTACTGCTTTCCGTGTCTCTGATCATCGGCAAGTGAATTAACCAAGTCTCTCTTCGTTCATCTGTAAAGCGAGGTAAATGATTATATCTACCTCCCAGCACTGTTGTTTGAACATAGTGCAAGGGAATTGATTAGGACAATACTCCATAAATGCCATCCAGTCCAACCCAAAGGCCAGTTTTGTATAGCTCTCAAAATTATTGTCCCTTTAGTGTATTTGGAAAAGAAGAAAGTTATATTAAATCTGATCCTGGTACTCTGTTTCACTGCTGCTTCCCTTCTGAGTTGCAGTCTGTCTTAGTAAGCTGGGGCTGCTATAACAAAACGCCAGACATTGGGTGGCTTAAACAAGAGACATGTATTTCTCACCATTCTGGAGGCTGGAAAGCCTGAGATTAAGATGCTGGCAGATTCAGTTCTTGGTGAGAAGCCTCTACCTGGCTCTTACGGCTGCCCTTTCACTGTGTGCTCATTTGGCCTTTCTTAGGTGTGTGTGTGTGTGTGTGTGTGTGTGTGTGTGTGTGTGTGAAGAGATACAGAGATAGAGAGAGAGAGAGGCATCTTCCTTGTCTGATAAGGGCACTAATCCCAATCTAATCTAATCACCTCCCAAAGACCCCCACCTCCTATACCATTACTTTGGGGGCTAAGGCTTCAACATGTAAGTTTTTTTGGGGGGGGGGGTTGTAGACTTTGAATCCTTAACACAGCCTCTGATCACTTCTCTTCAGCCTGGGCCATAGAACTCAGGACAGTGGGCTTCCTTGATTAGGCAAAGGTTTGGGTAGGACAGGAAGGAAGGGAGGATGGTAAATGTGAGACTCATCTCATGTTCTGCCATTACTTCTCATTGCATGAGCACAGCACCCAGTTGAGTGGGTGAACTAGATGTCACCGAAGTGCTGGGTCCCGTAAAGGGGAATTTACATGGAAAAGCATTTAATAATGTCCAAAGAAAACATTCAAAGGGAAAGCATCCAAAAAGTTTAAGTCTTTGCAAATAGATCTCAGAGGCCCATCCCAATTCCTGACTTTGTACATCTGACCTCAGGTCTTCTCCACTCTGTAAGAGGTGCGCTCTCTGTCTCTCTCTCTCTGGGCAAATCCCTTCTCACCCTGTACAAAACCACCCTGACCAGTCTTGTGTACATGTTGGACCCATTTTTTTCCCCAGTAAAGCCTTTCCCACAGGATGGATTTAGGCTCTTTTGCTACAGAAGAGCTTTTAATGACCTCTGATTTCCCACTACTGCAGAAAATCTGTAAGGAGGGACAGTGGGGGGTTTTGGTGTTCCAGTCTCGTCTTTTCAAGGTCTGCCCCAATGTAAGTTACAGAAATGAATTTTGTTTTTGATTTTTCAGCAAATAACTGTTTATTTATACACAAATAACTGTGTGCATGAACACACAGTGGCACAAATGCGCGCGCGCACACACACACACACACACACACACCTGCCATGGACAAATACTGATTCTCAGGCAAAGGACAGTCTAAAGTCACAGGAGAATGAGAAACTTTAGTCCCGCCCAGCCCCATGTGATTATTACCAAGTTTCCTCTCTTCTAGTGGACTTAATATATTATTATGTAAGACAGGGTTAATTCCTTTTATTCATCTCTCTTCTTTCAAATAGTGCCCTTTGAAATGACAGGGAAAAACAACTGGTGCATTTGTGATCCACATACAGTTTAATGGCTATTTCCTTAGCCAGGCAAAACTGGAGATTTGGATCTGTCATCATCTTAGACAAGGCTATCTCTCTTCCTAGTTTCTAGCCCAAATGTAGATGGAATGTGGATAGAGGTCTTTCTTCGAGTAGCATCATTATTATTTCTATTTGTTGTTATTATTATTGTCTCCATCGTTGTTATCTCCTAAGATGCTACACCAGTATGTTATCTGGCCCTAACTTAATTGTGTATATGCTCTTTCTTTCTTAGCTTAAATTTTAAAATAACCACTCAATAAAGCTCTCAGGGATGGTGCAGATGTCAAAAAATATTGCCTGACTTTGCATAACAATATCTCATTTTATTCTCTAATTTAGTTTAATTCAAAACAGGGCTAATGTCTGTGAAATAGCCAATATAAAGACCAGCTGGGAACCTAACTGGCATCAGAAGCTCCAGTCAGATTAACATTTCAAAAATGACACCATATGGTAGAGAGCTTTGGATCCGATAACAAAGAAGCAGAATGAATGCTGGACAGCGCAAACCAGTGGAGACTGTGTTGAGTCGTGCACTGGAGTGAAAGGTGCATAAACTCAAGTGATACAACTGTCATCTGCCTCCTTAACTAGCTCCAGGAACAAGCTGTTTTTACACAGTATTTTAGCAGACATCTTTGTCATTTTATGGGAGTGCTAGATGGCCTCTTATTTCAGTGGGTTATTTTCAAATTATTATGATCTTTGAAACCATCAAGAACTATAATTACACACCATACAAAGGTTTGGTTGAAAATGCAGACACATTCTGACATTTACACATACACCGTGCCATTGAAAAAGTGTTCTGAGTTTTGCCAAATTTTCCTTAATTTTTATAGCCACATGAACTTGAAAGCCAAATGTGATCTGTATGTTTCTAACTCATTTACTGTCAAATCTTTCAAATATGTTTGTTAAGAGTAGAATGCCTGCAAGAGTTGTTTTCAACTCTTTTTTCATAAACTCTTGAGGGGTCCTCCCATCTTAAGCCCCCGCCACTTCTTTTTTTTTTTTTTTTTTTTTAGGGCTTTATACCTCTTTATTTTTTTTTTTATTTTTTTTTTATATAAAGCCCCCGCCACTTCTTGGTGGAAGTGGTAATTTTTCTTAAAAACTATGTTGGATTGTGCCAAACAAGTACGTATCTAGATTGAGATCTGTCTGTATACTATGTATCTAACTCTTTATCTGGATATAGAGATAGATGCAGCAGTAAAGTGCCATGCAGCTTACAGGTTAGTTTTTGCAGCTGGAGAATTTTAATTTGTTGATAAAATGACTTGTGAATTTGCTATAAGGTTAACAAGGTTTGTTTTGGACTTTAATGAAAACCATTATGCATATTTAAATTTCTTAGTCTGAGTGTTGTCTTCCGGTGACTTGTCTCCTCCTTGTTGTTCTTGATCCTAATAGAGCTTGGTTTTCCTGGTATCAAAATGCTGGGTGTTGGTATGGGTGCTTCAGGGAGGGGAAACCAGCACATAATGTGCTTTCTATCTTATCCCAAATCTCTTTAGAGAACATCCTGCTCAAAGGAAAAGGACAGCCTTTTATCTGAATAGTCTTCTCCCGTTTTTTGGGGGTGGTGTGGGAGGGAGGGGAAAGTGGGTGATGGGCACTAAGGAGGGCACCTGTTGGGATGAGCACTGGGTGTTGTATGGAAACCAATTTGACAATAAAGTTCATATTAAAAAAAAAGATTAGAAAAAAAGTGTAATTTATTCCTGAAAAAAATCCTTAAGGGGATAAATCATCATGATTCAAAATGAAATTACCAATAATTTAAATGGGGAAGAAATGTCATGTTTTTTTTAACTTTTTGTCCTGAGATAATTATAGATTCACAGGAAGTTGCCAAAAAATGTATGTGGAGGTCCTGGATACCCTTCACCCAGTTTTCCCTAATGGTAACATTTTGCATAGCTAAAATGTAATACCAAACCCAGGAACTTGACGTTGGCACATTCCTGACATATGCAGTCAGTTGTGTGTGTGTGTGTGTGTGTGTGTGTGTGTGTGTGTGTGTGTGTTTATAGTCGGATTCAGTTTATCATATGCAGATTTGTGTAACAACCTCCACAATCCAGATACAAGACTGTCCCATCACCATGAGGCCCCCTCATGTTATTCCTCATCTCCACATCCCCCATTTCCCTACCATGTCTGGCCTCTTGCAACCACAAATCTGTTTTTCATTTCTGTAATTTTGGTATTTCAAGAATGTTATATAAATGGAATAATATAGTATGCAACCTTTTAGTATTAGCTTTTTTCCCCCCACTCAGCATAATTCCCTTGAGATCTATTCCAAATTGTTCCACCCATCAGTCATTTGTTCCTTTTTATTGCTATGCACTATTCCATGATATGGGTATATCATAGTTCACAATTGGTTTAATCATCAACCCATTGAAAAACATTTGGATTTTTTCCTGTTCTTGTCTATTATGAGTAAAACTGCTATGAGCATTCATGTATAGGTTGTTGTGTAAACATAGGTTTTCATTTCCATGGGATAAATGCCCAAGAGTGCAATGCATGTGTAGTTTTTAATTTTGTAGGAAATTGCCAAACATTTTTCCAGAGTGGCTGTATTATTTTACATTCTCAGTAGCAATGCAAGAGTGATCCAGTGTCTCTGCATCCTTTTTAGCATTTAGTGTTACCACTGTCTTTTATTTTAACTCTTCCGGTAGGTGCGTACTGGTCTCTTATTTTGGTTTTAAATTGCATTGAATTTTTATATTTGCTAATGATGTTAACAATTTTTGTATGCTACTTTATCATCTGTATATCTTTTTCAGTGAAATATCTGTTGATATCTTTCAACTATTTTCTAATTAGATTTTTTTATGCTGAAGTTTGAGAGTTCTTTCTATATTCTAGATACTAGTCCTTGTCTGATATGTAGTATGCAAACATTTTCTTTAGTCTGTAGTTTGTATTTTTATCCTCACAATAGAGTTTTTGCAGAGGAAAAAGTTTAAATTTTGATCAAGCCCAATCAATTTTTTCTTTTATAGAAATCTTTGTCTGGTTCTAGGTCCTCAAGATTTTCTCCTTTTTTTTTTCTAAAAGTTTTAGCATTTTACATTTACGTACATGATCCATTTGGTGCTACTTTTTGTATGAAGTATGAGGTTTAGGTACAGTTTCTGTCTCTCTTTTTCTTTCGTTCTTTCTTTGCCTGTGATGTCCATTTGCTCTAGTACCATTTATAGAAAAGGCTATCCTTTCTCCATTGAATTGCTTTTGCATCTTTGTCAAAAATCACCTGGGCATATTTACATGAGTCATTCTGGTTCTCTTTCTGTTTCCTTTTCATCTATGTGTCTCCCTCCACTGGTACCAACTGTCTGTTTATTGCAGCTAGTAGTAAGCCTTAGTATTGGGTAGAGTGACTCCTTTCCTTCACCTTTTTCAAAACTCTTTTAGCTATTCTATTCTAATTTATTTGTCTTTCCATGCTATTTTTGAATAAGCTGTCTATGTCTATAAAAAAGCCTTGCTGAGGTTTTGACAGGAATCTCCTAAATCTATAGATCAGTTAGGGGAGAATTGATATCTTTACTCTGTTGACTTTTAATGTACTAGAATATGGCATCTATTGTTTTTTAGATTTTCTTTGATTTTTTTAAAAAAAAATCAAAGTTTTATGCTTTACAGCATTCAGATCCTGTACATGCTTTGTGAGGTCATGTTATTTCTGAGCCCTCAAATTAACATTGACTTAGATTGAAACAACACAATATCTATTAAATTGGGCACAATTATTTTAATGGTTGTTAGAATAAGTTGTCATAATAGACCCTGACAAGGTGTTTTCCCTTCATTAATTAGAAAATAGCTCCTGTGAAGCAATTTTTAGCCCTTATCATAGTATACTTAAAGCAAAAAATCCTAGTTCTGCCATTTACTAACCCTATAATCTAAAATAAGTTAATTAATTGTGCTTCAGATTCCTCATCAGAAAAATGGAGATACTACTAGTACCTACCTCTTAGGATGTGTGAGGATTAATAAATTGATGTGTGCAAAGTGCACAATAATGTGCATAGTGCCTCACACATTGTCAGTGCTCCAGAAGTTGTGTGTTACTATTACTATTACAAAATAATAGCGTAATCTAAACTTTACTGTGAATCAAGCAAACACAGAGTAACAATAAATCCAACTTAATGACAAAGGGAAGCAGGGAAAACAATGCAAATGGTGTCACACTCACTTGATAAGTTGACATCATAAATGGCAGAATGCCTGGGATTATTTCTGCTGTTATAAATTAGCAAAACCAAAGTTTCCTGAGAGGAGAATTTAATGCAGTATCAGCCAACTACCTGTGCAAGGATGACTGCATTTGTCTCAGGAGGCAAAGGAAATCCAAGTTGGTCCACAGTAATGGGAAGAAATGCTGTAGAAGCCAAAGGAAGGGGTATTATATGAAACACCTCAAAACTGTGAATTCTCATAACCTGAATAGGCACATCTTGGATTATACACGTATTTCTAGATCACTACACTTGGTACTTACACAGTCGATTTCAGGCTTAAAATATTTCTCTCCCCTACCAATTTTTACTTTGAATTATGGTTCTCCAAAACAATTATTAGCTCCCTTGTCAGTAGTTACAAAGAAAAACAGAATTCTAAGAACTTTGGGAACTTGGTTGCTTCACTGATGTTGAGGTGTCTGCATGTGAATGCCCTTTGTTTTCTGTTGCAGAGTCCCCACAAAACCCCAGGTGATCTTTCTTCTCTCAACAGCACAGTCAGGACTTCTCCAACCCTGATTTATTTTTATTAAGTCTTAATTGTCAAACTGACATAGCATCTACCCAGCATGAACAATAGCTTTTCTGAGAGTCTCCTACATACTTTTATCCATCAATTTATCATCTCTTTAATACTCAGGAAAGATAAACACCCAATTCTCCATGGTCTGGTACCCCTCCTTAACATTCATTATAGCAAACCACCCCAAGTCCTGCCAGAAGAGCTTAAATTGATTTCTGCATGTATGTCCCAGCTGGGGCTCCTTGGCTTCATGTCAGTCCCCAGGCCTACAGATGAGCTGGATGTATTTTGAATGCAGCTGTAGACCTTTTTAAAGAGCGTAAGCCAAAATGAGTTCATAATCCCTGGAATGCATGCTCTATGTAGGCTTTTCATTTTGGAGAAATCCCAGAGCTGGCAATTTCAGATAGCGTTTCACTGGCCTTGACCCTTTTGCATCCAGAAGGGATTTTTTTTGTTTGTTTGTTTCTTTGTCCATCTGATGGACTCTCTACTGCCTTTGTGACATTTTGATTACATTTCTGCCTATTATAGAAAGAGAGAAAGGTCCATATTCTAGGTGGGAAGACTTTTGATTCAGAATAGGGGCACACCACGTATGCTAGTAGAGGTTTGTTAAAATAGATGTGATGTAAGATACATCTATTTGAACACATGCTGTACTTACGATGGAACAGTAGGTTTGAGACACAAGATGGAAGGGGCATGCAACATGAAATTATTAAAAAGTGATCTATTTTGTTTTGTTAGTTCACAGAATATTGGTGAGTCTGCCCTTGTATTTGTTAGTACAGTATTTATTATGTGTTTAATATATCAATAAAATAAAGCCTTTAATCTTAGTAGTTTGATAAGGATCTAAAAACATACTTTCAAAATGGTGCAAAGAACTGGAAAATGGAATTGATTTATAATGAAACCATAGTAGTCTATATGTGACACATATTAATGATTCATAAAAGGTGCTTTATCTTACCTTGGCAGGCACAAAAATCCTTTTTATATGGAATTCTAAACTTAACAGAATTAGTTAAATAAGAAATGATTCATTTTACACAACCTAGATTGTGGTTGCCAGTAGGCTACAACATGTTTCATCTCCTCCTCTTTCTTTTCTCCACAAAAATAACCAGAAAACACACACACACACACACACACACACACACACACACACACAAAACCACACACACACAAAACACAAAAATTAGGGAAATAAGACTGCTTTTGAAAACTTAAAGTTTAAAATCAGTAGCTCATGTATCAGAGCAGACTTGGGCAATGTGAAGAAAGAGAGCAACTCCAGGGTGGTAAAACAGCTGTGATCTGAGGGGGAGGAGTCTGAATGCATCAGTATAAGTCTGGCTAGCTATGGAATCTCAGAAGGAGATTAGGGGCGGGTGTGGGCAGGGCCCATCCAGATTCATCAAAGGGAGAGGGCTGGTGCACACAAGCACTGTTTCCCTTGACAGGGCTAATCTAGTAGTAGATGAACAGGCCTTAACTTTCCTATCTTGAGAGTCATTTCTTAAGATACCTGTGTCCCTCAATTTTAATTCCGTAACTTCCCAGCAGATAACTTGACATCCCATATAAGCTGTTTGCTTGTAGGGAATGAATGTGCTGACTGTATGATCATTCATTGTGTTTCTCCCTGTAAGTCAATGACTTGACATTCACTTATAATCTGAGTTTTTCATTGATTATATAAATATATATTGATCAACTGCGATGCGCATAGCTTGCTTACTGGGAAGAAAAGCAAAATTTGGTAAATGTGAACAATTCAATCTACTTGAGAGTAGAATTTCTCATTACTAGCTAACAGATGGGTATTGTGTTGTGTGTGCGCGTGTGTATGTGCGTGTGGGTGTGTTTGAGGATCTGTGTGTTTGATTAATCATGTGAGTCTGGTCCTATGAGATACAGTTTCTCTTAGTGGGACTGGGACAGCAACCTCAGGTTTCTGATCCTGTAAGTTGATTTCACTGCAGTACATCTTCCATTTGAATTATCCATAAAGCCAGCCAGAGGGTTTTGCCTTCATGTGCTCCTTGCAGCAGGATATTTGTACTTCATCCCTGTGTAAAACTTAATTGGGAACTCTCTGCCAGCAAAGTAATCCTTCTTTGGTACCTGGGAGGACACAGCTGACCCGGGATGGGGATTGCCAAAGAAATCATTCTTGTCTGTTCAGCAATCCTCACTCGTAGCATCAGACAGAGTGCTAGTCGAGGATTCCCTTATTTGAGTAAAAGACTCAAATAAACCACAGCAAAACTCTTATTCAAGGAGCAGGTGGCCAGTAACAGAATTAGATTCCCTTGTGGTTTTTCTTCCAGGTCCTCCCCATTTACCTTAATATTGAAGGATTGTTCATTTGCTTCAATGGGGCAATCTTTACACTACCCATTGACCCTAAAAAAAAAAAAAAAAAAAAAAAGAGAAATTTCTTCAACAATAGCTCCTGATGGGCAAGTTACAGGTCACCTTTGGGTATTCCATATTTCCCACAGATGAGTTTGGAGAGTAAGTGCTTGGTTCAACTGTGTCATAAACTTGCTGTGTGATTCGGATGAAACCGAGCCTCAGTTTACTCATTTTTGATGAGAGTGTTGGGGTAGATAACAATGATTCTCAAATTATATTTAGCAACATGATTTTTGTCTATAAAAAATCTTACACAGAATCCCAGTACATAAAACAGACAAATGCAGAGTTGATAGAGGACCTCTGAGCCCTGCTGCATATGCCTACTCCCTTGTTCTCCTAACCTGCATAACACTTCTTGAATCTGCTCCCTAAGAGGATTTAGTCCAGATTGAAAATCACTATACTAGATGGTCTCTGAAGTGCCTTCCACATATAAAGTTCTAAAAATCTTACAGTATTTTTTCCTTTTAATTTTCCAGATATCATATCAGTGTGTGTCTATTAGTCCATCCATCCATCCATCCACCATCTGTCTGTCTGTATGTATCTATTATGCATGTATGCTTGTATGTATATACGCCTATCTGATTATGAAAATGGCTCTGGAATCAGAATGCCTGGGTTTGTGTTCTTATGCTACCACTTTACTGGCTGTGTGACCTAGAACAAGTTAATTAACCTCTCTGTGCCTCAGGCCCCAATGATGGAAAGGTAGCAGGAATACTATATACTTCCAAATGTTGCGCTGTATATTACATATGTAAATGTGTTGAGCACGATATAAGAACTCAACAATAATATATTTTACCAATATATTAAATATATAATATATATAAAATATAATATGTTTTACCAATATAATCTGGTAAACCTTTGAAGTTTACAGTGAATTTTAAAAAATATGTAAAGAGATTATGCTAAGTGAAATTAGTCAGAGAAAGACAAAACTCATATGACTTCGCTCATATGAAGACTTGAAGAGACAAAACAGATGAACATAAGGGAAGGGAAACAAAAAATAACATAAAAACATGGAGGGGGCAAAACAGAAGAGACTCTTAAATATGAGTCAGAACAAACTGAGGGTTATGGGAGGGGTTGTGGGAGGAGGGATGGGCTAAATGGGTAAGGGGCACTAAGGAATCTACTCCTGAAATCATTGTTGCACTATATGCTAACTAATTTGGATGTAAATTAAAAAAAAACCAACAAGTTAAAATAAAAAAAAATGAAACAGTAAAAAAATATATGTAAAGAGAAGTGGCAACTAGGCCCTTCTCCCTCAAAAACACGTCCTAAGTCCTAGACCATAGGAGCTGGGGTAGAAGACAGCTAAGCTAAGGAGCAGCCCTAAGAAGGCAGAAGATGGGGCTGGGTCAATGGTGCTGGGGAAGCAGGTGCTGGGAGCAAGCTCTTCTCTTAAAGTTGATGATCATGGCAACAGAATGAGACCTTGTTTATAAGTCAGGATGATGTAGTCTGAATATTTACATAGCTTGTATACTAGCTTTTACCCCTATTGGACATTGCAGAGCTTCAAGCCCCTTGAAAATCCAACCCAGTATTTTTCCCAACTACTCAGGAAGTTTGGGTCAAATGACCTCCTGAATGTCCGCACCTGTTTGATCCTGTTTTCCTGGCCCAGACTCCCTTCCCTGTATTACAGGCAGTCAGCGGGGCACTGTGGTGCCCTTTGCTGGGCATTGCCGAGCCAGTGGGCACTGCCACTGGTGTAGCATAGAGACTGCCATTACTCTTCCTGTCTGTAGGGCGGCATTCACCTGGGTGCACTGGAGAGCATAAGACAGGAAAGCAGTATAATGTTCTTGGTTGAAGGGGAGAACATCTCTGTTTTCATTTCTCTTGGCCACACTGTCACGAAGTCCTGAGGCCAGAACAAGAACCAGAGTGCATAGATCTGAAGCCCTCTTTCTGCCACTTCAATATGTTTTAACCCCTACATACAGCCAGATACTCTGTTGGGGAGGAGCAGAGAAAGGGGAGGAATCTGAAAGATAGTATTTACTTAAAAGTGATTACTTAAATAGAAAGAATCAGATCTACCATAAATTGGTGAATTTCAAACACATGCTCCCTCCTTTTCCTTCACACCATGATCACCCTATTGGGTGTTTGAGCCCTTCCCCTCTGCTCTAGACACTTGTGAGTATTCAGGACTATTGAGTAGTGGGTTGTTTGCAGAGGACATTTTGGAAGGTGGGTATAGCTGGGAAGTGTTTTCAGGGCACTAAGCTTTTATTTAAAAAATTTTAACCAAATGTGCATTTGAGAAAAGCTGACTCTGAAGCAGTAGGTGGTTCTCCCCAAATTGCTGCCAAAGGGACAGCTTGGCTCTGAATCAGCTTCCCACATACAGATTGTAGTTTTAGTTTTATAGGAAATATTTTCAAGATAATGAATTATGGATGCCGTAAGAAATACTGGAGCCATGACCATTCTTTTGAAGCTCACACAAAAGGAATCCAGTAGACGTTTACATGCCGTGTTTATAAAGTCATTGTTCTGTACCAGACTACTGTACATTTGCAGAAAACTGGAAGCAACATGCAGAGCCTGCCCTCCCTGCCATTCTCTGATTGTGGCCAGGGGCATCATTATTCCCAAGGTCCTCTGGGCCAGCCCTTGGCTAATCTTTAATTCCCTTCCCCCCTTTCATTCCCTGTGACTAGTCTGTTACTTTCTCCTTTATCACTCTGAAAGTCTTTCCTATCTGCATGTTGCATATTTCCCACTTTATACTTCAATCATGGCTTCTTAGTTTCTTCATTCTCTCTCTGTGATTCTCTTCTGAACCATCTGACAAATTGTTGAGAATCTAACATTCCATTTCATTGTCCCACTCAAAGTTAAAGTGACCTGCCCTGCCATCCTTTCCTGCCCTCACTTTCAGGATTGCACTTGACAGTGCATGAGCTGTCATGAGCTGAGCTAACCATGAGCTGAGCAAGTTTTAAATTTGGTAAATACCATGAAGCTAGAGCCTCCATTTGAAAGCTTGAGAGGCTGGGAATTTCAATAAAAAGCCCACTCTAAGTTCCCGTATATCCTTCATGCACTTTCTTGTATCATTTGTGTCATCAGATTTGAGGCCAGGTCTTCATCTCACATGTGGCCCCTGGCCATTGCGTCCTGTAACCGTGGTGGTTCACCTTCGGTGTCATGGGCACACTGCCTTTCTGAACATTTGCTTTCCAAGATCTCTCCTTCTCTGTTTATGTGCATAAACTCATATTTCTCCCCACCCATGAAGCCTTCCTTACATGACCACTGAAGGCTTCACTGAGTTCTCTCTTCCCTCTGAATTTTTAGAAATGGTAAATAGAGTGGCACAGACTAATTACAATGGGATTTGCATGCCTCATTTCATATTAAAGATGTTCTAACCTTCCCATTCCATTTCCTTGGAAGAATGTTAGAGGACAACCACTTTTTTTTTCCTGTTTGCTTGTGCTAAGGGTAGATAGAACCATTCCTCCAGGTATCAGTGGTGGTAGTTCTGCTAGGGACTGGATTATATCTCATGCCAGCTTTGTTTGTTTCTTCATTTTCCAGGTTGTTTATGTTTTATTGATGCTGGTGCTCAGGCCTTGACCGGTACCGCTGCGGCTGGTATAGACACTCACTCCTTCCACTGCTGCTTCTTGGTCTTCAGGTCTTCCTTGTGCTTGTTCAGCCGGTGGTGCATGGCAGGTGTCTTCTTGGGCCGCAGATCCAGGGGCTTGTGCTTCTTACCCTTGTAGAATTTAATTCTTGAGGTTCTCTTTCTGAGTCTGGTTGATGACAGTGAGAACATGAGGGATGGATTTGTGAACAACTCAGATCTTGGAGAGCTTGGAAGCAGTACCACCTGTCACTATGGCGCCACACAGCTTGGAGCTCCCCCTTCAGGTCTCCCGGCTGTTTAAGGAACTCCTTCTTGCCAAGGTCTTGAGCCTTAATCTTGGCCACGTCTGTACAATTTGCCACCGCCACGAGGGAAAGAGGCTGAGGGAAAGAGCTCTCATGTTTACTCTGTATCCCTGCAGTTTTTAATGTCTTGCTTGGCATGGGGTGGATGCCTTATGTATACTTACTGATTGACTAATGGGTTAATTCTAGGATGTAACCATGCTTAACATGAAACCATTATGTGGAACACATAATTTCAGAATTATAAGGTAAAGTGAAGTAACTGTTATTCTGGAGTACACAACACATGTTTCAGGACAGAGTGAAGCATACCTTCAAATAATAAAATTATGGCTAGTATTTATAGAGTGCTAAGGAAGCATGTATTGCCCAAGCTATTCTAGATGTCTACCTGTGAGGTAGATACTGTTATTACCCCTTTTTAGAGGCAAGGAAGTCAAAGCACAAGTGTTAATTTTAGAATTGGAATTTGAACCAATTAAATTTGGTTTTATACTCAACGACAGCATTAATACCTTCAGATCATTGGAACATCATGGCTTATAGCAATCAGAAACAGCAGTAAGACAAGTTTCCAGGAAGTCTGCAGCAGGGTTTACTGATAGAGTAAGCCAAGTGCCAAGTTTTACATGTTCCACTTGTGAAAAAGACTGTGAGCATCACTCTTTTTGACTACTGATAAGCACTATAGGACATAGGCACAGCATGTTATAACAATCACAGCAGGTAGCAACTTCCAAATACAGGGACAACATAAGATACAAATTTGATGATGAATATACTTTTAGAGATCTTGTTTCTGTTTATATTAATTAATGTATGAGACATACATTTTATGAAAATTGCATTCATTTTTGTGTAAAAAGCCAGATAGTTAATATTTTAGGCCATTTATTGACCACAGAGTGTCTGTCACAGCTATTCAAGTTGGCCATTGCTGCGCAAAAACAGCCATGAAAAATATGTAAGTTCATGGGGTGACAGTGCCTTTATCAATAATACCTTATTACAATAAATAGGCAACTTCTTGGGTTTTTGGTCCATGGCCCTTTGTTTCCTGACTCTTGGCTTAGGTAAATAATTTCTGTCCTGCCAGTTTACCACTGGAATTGTGGTGTCAAATCTACATCTTTCAAATTATTCCCTCTAAAATTCTGTTAGGAACCAATGAATAATGAAACTACTTTTTAATTTTTCCGCCAGGTTTTCATTATTCTTCCTATCCATGAGTTTTTAAAAATGTCTCTCAGGTATAAAATTAATTAAAAGCTCGAAAAGCAATAGCAAACTGTATGTTTTATATATTACTTTATATTCATTGACTTAAGGACCTGGAAAAGGCACAAGTACTCAATTTTAGTTTCTTGTAATTTAGATGTTTCAGATTTGCTTCCAATCCTTAGTCCCAAATTTCCTGGGGCAAAAATAGAGTAGCAGAAAGAAGGAAGAGATGAAAGAAAGGAATAAAGAAAGTCAGAAAAAGAGAAGAGAGGGAAAGGGTGAGAGATTCTGGACTATAAAGAAAAAAAATACTTATGGCATTCTTAAGACTTAGGCTACTCTAATACAGAGCAAATTATGAAATACCTATCATGGATACACATAAGTATCACAGCCCTGTGTAATAAGCATGCGCGCGTGCGCACGCACACACACAGAGTTACTGAACTAAGTAGGTATTACTTGAAACAATAGAACCAACACCATGAAATATTTTAGAAAACTCAGAACCAATGCATAGGCTTTCTCTTAAAATTCTGCAGTTTTAGGATTAAAGTATGTAAGGAAATTTTATTTAATTTCTATTTGTATTGATTAACGTTTTCCCCCTTCAAATGGAAATGGTAGAACATTGCTCTTGACTACAGAACTGTTGCTGTAAGCCAAGCAATGGTGAATCCTCATCTGATCTTTCTGTTTATAGAGATGAGTATCAGAGATGCTGTGTTCATGAATTTGATCAAGCTTGAGGGAAAGAAAAGGGATCTTTTCTGTGATATATATAGGCAGAAGGTGGTAAATAGGGGCAACTACCTTTGTGGTGTGAAAAACTCTGTTTCTTCTGAACTTGGCCTCTGGGCATGAGAATGATGGGAAACCATACACTCTGAGAAGAAGCCAATGTATGTTGTATTTAAGGAAATATTTATTTTCCTCAACAGGGGTTGGGGTGTGATTTTCTGAAAATTCTCTGGTAACATTTGCCGAAAATTTCTGTGTGTGTGTGTTGATACAGTTCCTCTCTGCAGAAGAACTAGGAAGAATGAGAGGGTTACCTGGGCCTGGGGTGGGTGGAGACGAATCTAGAGTATTGAAGCGTTTTCACTCCACCTCACCATCTGCTGTGGTGGTTATTGGTGGCTAAACGTAGGTTTGAGGCTCTACTGCTACAGGTCTCTTAAGGCTTGATTCTACAGTAAAATAAAATTTTGTGGTCAGGCAGTAGGTTTCTTCTAAAAGGGTGTGTATAGAAGACAGTAATATGGATGTGTATCCATGGGATTCATTTGAGAAGGGCTTAGCTTTTGTTTTACGTTTTGTGTTTGCTTTTTTTTTTTTTTTACTTTTCCCACAAACTCTGGAAATAACCATATTGAAAGGTTCTAAAGTTGTTGCCTTATGTTGGACTTGACTTTAATTACCCCCAACTTGTTTGTAAAGTGAGTTTCCCCTGAATCATGTAATGTGGGTGGTGGTTGGAATTAAGAGATGCAATTTTAAAAGGATTCTTCCATGGGAACCTGCATAGCAGTGTGGGTATGAGAACCCCGGGGAGAGAGGGTGTGGGAGTCTTTGGTGGAGCTGAGACTCATTGTTGTGTGGGGGAAGCCATGGGGTGAAGCAGATGCCAGCAGAATGACATAGAAGCCGGTGCAAGATCCCAAAACAGTCTTCTCAAAATGAAAGCAAATATTGCTCTCAAAAGTCAAAGAATCAAAGCAAGTTTCTGTGCTGATTCACTTGGCTCCTATGTCTTACTCCTACAGATTTCCTGAAATAAAACATTTTAAGAACCCTGGTACCATGAGAAATTATCAGATGCATCTGGCTATAAATTGTACTAATCTTCTTTCCTTGCATTAAATCTTTCAAATTGTCCTCAGTAGTTGCTAAAAACAACCACTTAGGCAGCCCATCTTCTCCTACCTAGTGTAGGAATGTAGTTCCTCAGTTAGACTTATGTTATTGCCATACTGGGCTGATTCAAACAGAATGGCATGTAATGACAATGTAACTACTGGATTTCCTCCTTTGTACTCAGGTGGACAATTCAGTGGTATTGTCACCAGTACCCTTCTTATTCCTTCCATATTTCTCCTTTCTGCCTAACTTAGAGGAAAAGGAGCCACTCTTTGGATGCTTCATTTCTAGGAATGGGAGCGGGAATGAGCACGTGGAGATGGGTGCCATAGAGTTAAACACAGTAATTAATATTGAGTGGGAGGCACAGGCTTAAAATTGGATAGACACACTTTGGGATACTAGGCAAGTCCCTCATCCTCTTTGAATCTCAATTCTTTATCAGTAAAAAAGGTGATAATAATGGAACATTTTTGTTAGGATTGTTGTAAAAATTATAACAAAGATGCTTAAAAAACATTGAGGACAATGCCTGGGTCATTGTAAGCACTCAACAATTGTTCTTTACTCAATAGGTATTTCTTGAATTAATATCCAAATATTACAGCACATCAGCATAATACTTTGAAAGATTCTGTTACCATTTCCAATGGGAATAATTTGAATTCTGATTTCCTGTATCTGATGCTGGATAGGAGGTGATAGCCTCTGCTGTGCTCCCCTGTTAACATCAGTATAAGTGGGCTTTATGCAAATGAGACATTTGCATTCATGGTGATGGGAAGAATGAGTTCTAAATCATGTGGACTCTTTAGCACCTCATTTTCTTGTTTTTTGGTGTTGCGCTTCATCCAATGCACCTGTGGTCTGCATGTCTGACTGAGCTGCAGTCATTAAACAGACATGTGAAGTCTCTTTTTAAATTAATGACATATGCTTCCACTGTTTACATTTTGAGCAAATGATAGAAGTTTCCAGTGCATCTATGGGCAATTTTTAAATGAAGTGAAATGTCACCACTTAAATACTTACCTTTTCAAACTGCTGGTTCACTCGTATCAGGGACAAATGGAAAAAGTTGCTGATGCTGGTGCTAGCATGAGCTTTTCCTATCAGCATAACCATGTGATTAAAAACCATTAAGTAGTTTATTAGTTTTTAAAATTTGTTGGCATATATTCCTTGCCAGGAATGTCTTTTCCACTCTTCTCCATATAATAGGAATAATTAAATATAATAGTAATAATAGCAGTAACGATATTTCTGGACTTGCTCTGTATCAGGCATTGTTCTAAGTCCTTTACATGTTTTAACTAAATTTAATCTTATCCCTTAATATGGCAGATACAATGTAATCCCACTTTTACAAGTACAGAAATTAAAGCTCAGCAATATTGAGCAACCTGTTTAAGGCTACACAGCTACTAAGTGGCACAGCTGGGATTTAAAGCCAGGCAGTTTGTTCCAGAGTTCACACTTTTAAAATAAATTACACCAAACTGCTTCATTTAGTTCACTCTCAAAATTTCTTAAAAGCTCAGCTCATTGTCATTTCCTCCTGATCTACTTCCCTTGCCCAGTGTACCTCCCCTGCCCCAATTCCTACGGCATTATTTTGTTTATGTTATTCATTTGTCATTTAGGGAACTCTACTTATCATTGATAATTGTTTTCATGTGTAGGTCCTATCTATCCCCAGTGATTTGAACTCCATGTATCATGCCTTGTAAATGTCTTCCTTGGAGCAGGTAATGATGGGTGAAGAATCCTCGCTTAGACAATACCTCTCTACACAGGAAAAGTGCAGCATAATTTTATCAACTGTCAAGGGATAAATTCTTTTCACCTATTTTCAGATATATGAGGTAGAAAACCAGTCTGAGGTAGGAGGAAAACTGAGCATTTAGGTTCTTGGATTCAGTTCTTTGTTGCTTGTGTGTGAATGATCATCTTGAGTCCATATGTTTGGAGAGTTATTTTACCCTGGCCAATATTTTACTATAGGGCTTTATTTATTAACATTAACAAGAATCATGGGACTAGACCCTCATGCCTCAGATGGAAAGTTTACACCTACTAAGAGAGTCCAGAGCAAGGCAATTAGCACTTACGGTTTTGAGTTGAATGAATGGAAACCATCTGAGAATTAGAAAGCATGCCAAAGTAGCCAGCACAATTGAAATCAAATTTTCAAAAAATGGCTAACTGGATTCTGTGACTGCATAATCATTTTCAGACATGTTCTACAGCCAGAATTTCTCAAAACCCAGATCACATTGGTTTCTTTCCAGAACAGATGATGCCTAACTGCTTGTTCTATAGACATTTTTATTCCCTCTGTGGGAGATGTATTTCAAAATGGGACAAATATTCTCTTCTTGGCAGATAGGAGTAGGTGAACTAGATATGACTGAACTCAGGAATTGAAGTTGGAGTATCCAATACTTGGTGGGCTCACTTGACCAGTGGGGCAGAGAAATCCCCATTGTAAACTTCACCGCGTATATCCATTAGGCAAGAATCGGTATTTACACAAGAAATTAATGAGGGAAGTTAGAAAATGCTTAGTAGAATTCCACTGTTATATTTTAATCTCCCCCAAACCATAGATGAGAATCATGGTTGCAATGCCATGCTAACCTGACATGATTATAAGTTCAATATTAGCTTTAATATGTTTTTAGGCAGGGTGCCTAGGTGGCTCAGTGGGTTAAGCATCGGACTCTTGGTTTTGGCTCAGGTCATGATCTCACGGTCGGTTTCATGAGCTCGAGCGCCATGTTGGGCTCTGGGCTGATGGCGCAGAGCCTGCTTGAGATTCTCTGTCTCCCTTTCTCTCTCTCTTCCCCTCCCCCACTTGTGCTGTTTCTGTTCCTCTCAAAACAAATAAATAAACTTAAAAAATAAAATAAAATAAAATAAAATAAAATAAAATAAAATAAAATAAAATAAAATAAAATAAAATAAAATGTTTTTAGGCAGAAGAAAGCCACAAAGGAGAGACTTCTTTGTTTTTACCTATCTGGAAAACTGGTGTGATAAAGAAAGCAGCACAGCATTGCTGGCTGGATCTGAAAGTAGGGAGGAGGGGCTGTGGATTTATCCAACGAACCATTGATTTTCTAGTGTTTTTTTGGAAATGCCTGTGTTGCTTTATGTTTTCATTCACTCATAGTTGCTTCTGCTAATAAAGATCCTCTGGTGGCAGTAATTCTCAGCAGAGTGAAGTCGTTCAGCAATGAAATCCTTGGTGTATTCACTAACATGAAGTGCGATCTGTCCTTGCACATGGTACACATTCAGTTCTGCAGAGAGTCACATTGCTATTTATGCCTTTTGTTTAGTTACACAAGGGAACTAGAACAAGGAGTGTAGATTTTCACCTTGGCTTTTACAAGGTACATTATGAGCTATACACCTCCTTAGAATGAGCTTGGCAGTCCCTAGTTCTTAGGCAACAATTATTTGCAACTGGACTTAAGGAAAAGGGACATTAATTGCTGGTAATTAGTAGTTCACACAGATTTTTTTTTTTTTTTTTTTTTTTACCGTGAAAGAATCAATCTCCTGAGAAGAGTGAGAAAAGCGAGAATGAATAGAAAAGCGAGGTTTTAGCTTTAGAATCCAGGCATTTTGAGCATAGTGTCATACCAATGGCTCACTCTGGTTTTATTTTGTGGCTCACAAAGCTTTATGTCACCTTCCCCCTTTTAAAATTTAATATTGTTTTATCAAAGTTCTACATGTACGTTGTTGCAAAAGTCAAATCTTTTACAAAGCTCATAATGAAAAAGAGCAATTTCCCGCTCCACTCCTTCCCTGTTTGATTGGTAGTCTCTGGAGGCAGCCTCTTTCAACTTGAAGCTGAAGCTCTTTCTTCTGCTGTTTACTGCCACATTTCTCAATAACATGCTTGCAACATCATTTCTTGATTATTTTTCAGCTTTAGGTCTTACTTACCAGTTTCTTATTATGGAAGGTAAAAACTTAGTGCTCTTAAAGCCACGTCCTGCAACCTCAGGACCTATGTCCCCTCTTCATTTTCTCTTGTTGCTTTATCATTTTGATTGCATCAGTATTCACCAGTTACATTCTTGGTGTAATTATATAAATTGATGTGACTATATAAATATTATTCACAGATGTGATGTATGCCAAAGTATAGTTACATTTTCTATCTTTCAAGTTTAGGTTTTCCTGGTGTCAATAATTGGCTTTCTCTGTCCCACTTTTTCTTTCCTTCTTTCATCTGTCCTTAGGCTTCTCTGTACTTAAGCAGAAATGATCACTAAGTCATTCTTAGTTGTCTGCCAAAAGTGAAAGTCTCCTCTGTAATACAACCAGTCCCTGTGAAAATATTAGGTATTCAGTCTTCGTCCTTTTGTTCTGGGAGGGGGAGAGTTGGAGCACATCCTTATGGGGGCCCTCTCTTCTGTTGTGATCTGGACTGGTTGCTTACAAGGCCCAATGCATAACTGCCATCCTGCGAACTTCCCTTCACCACCCTTGGGAAGATTCTCTTTGCTTTGCTTCTATAATGGATCCCCTGTTTCCTGGATCCAGTGTCCTTCTCAGTTTCCTCCCATAATTTGGTTTGGAACATCATTTAGTAGTTGATCAAAAAGAGGGTATGGGAAGTAAAGTTTTTGGGAACTTACATGTCTGATCATGATTTTGTTTTTTCCTCACACATAATCTCTTGCTTGGTCTACTGGAGATGTCCAAGATGGATGTCCTATTTCTGTATAATATTTGACATTACTGCCCCTGATTTTGGGGCTTCTGGTGTTGCTGTAGAGAAATCTGATTCTTGATCAGATTTTGATTCTTGATCAATCAGCATTGTCATGCTGATTCTTGATCCTTCGAATCTGGTCTTGTTTTTTAATTCTCTCAGGAAATTATTGAATATTTTTTTTTGCCCTTGCTGATCTGAAATTTTTAAATGATGTGCCTTATAATATAATAAGTTTTCTTTCTTTCTTTCCTTTGGTTACTATTTTTTTTTTTTTTTCATGTCTTTTTTTTTTTTTTTATATGAAGTTTATTGACAAATTGGTTTCCATACAACACCCAGTGCTCATCCCAAAAGGTGCCCTCCTCAATACCCATCACCCACCCGCCCCTCCCTCCCACCCCCCATCAACCCTCAGTTTGTTCTCAGTTTTTAACAGTCTCTTATGCTTTGGCTCTCTCCCACTCTAACGTCCTTTTTTTTTTTTTTTTTTTTTTACCTTCCCCTCCCCCATGGGTTCCTGTTAAGTTTCTCAGGATCCACATAAGAGTGAAACCATATGGTATCTGTCTTTCTCTGTATGGCTTATTTCACTTAGCATCACACTCTCCAGTTCCATCCACGTTGCTACAAAAGGCCATATTTCATTTTTTCTCATTGCCACGTAGTATTCCATTGTGTATATAAACCACAATTTCTTTATCCATTCATCAGTTGATGGACATTTAGGCTCTTTCCATAATTTGGCTATTGTTGAGAGTGCTGCTATGAACATTGGGGTACAAGTGCCCCTATGCATCAGTACTCCTGTATCCCTTGGGTAGATTCCTAGCAGTGCTATTGCTGGGTCATAGGGTAGATCTATTTTTAATTTTCTGAGGAACCTCCACACTGCTTTCCAGAGCGGCTGCACCAATTTGCATTCCCACCAACAGTGCAAGAGGGTTCCCGTTTCTCCACATCCTCTCCAGCATCTATAGTCTCCTGATTTGTTCATTTTGGCCACTCTGACTGGCGTGAGGTGATACCTGAGTGTGGTTTTGATTTGTATTTCCCTGATAAGGAGCGACGCTGAGCATCTTTTCATGTGCCTGTTGGCCATCTGGATGTCTTCTTTAGAGAAGTGTCTATTCATGTTTTCTGCCCATTTCTTCACTGGGTTATTTGTTTTTCGGGTGTGGAGTTTGGTGAGCTCTTTATAGATTTTAGATACTAGCCCTTTGTCCGATATGTCATTTGCAAATATCTTTTCCCATTCCGTTGGTTGCCTTTTAGTTTTGTTGGTTGTTTCCTTTGCTGTGCAGAAGCTTTTTATCTTCATAAGGTCCCAGTAATTCACTTTTGCTTTTAATTCCCTTGCCTTTGGGGATGTGTCGAGTAAGAGATTGCTACGGCTGAGGTCAGAGAGGTCTTTTCCTGCTTTCTCCTCTAAGGTTCTGATGGTTACCTGTCTCACATTTAGGTCCTTTATCCATTTTGAGTTTATTTTTGTAAATGGTGTGAGAAAGTGGTCTAGTTTCAACCTTCTGCATGTTGCTGTCCAGTTCTCCCAGCACCATTTGTTAAAGAGGCTGTCTTTTTTCCATTGGATGTTCTTTCCTGCTTTGTCAAAGATGAGTTGGCCATATGTTTGTGGGTCTAGTTCTGGGGTTTCTATTCTATTCCATTGGTCTGTGTGTCTGTTTTTGTGCCAATACCATGCTGTCTTGATGATGACAGCTTTGTAGTAGAGGCTGAAGTCTGGGATTGTGATGCCTCCTGCTTTGGTCTTCTTCTTCAAAATTCCTTTGGCTATTCGGGGCCTTTTGTGGTTCCATATGAATTTTAGGATTGCTTGTTCTAGTTTCGAGAAGAATGCTGGTGCAATTTTGATTGGGATTGCATTGAATGTGTAGATAGCTTTGGGTAGTATTGACATTTTGACAATATTTATTTTTCCAATCCATGAGCAGGGAATGTCTTTCCATTTCTTTAAATCTTCTTCAATTACCTTCATAAGCTTTCTATAGTTTTCAGCATACAGATCCTTTACATCTTTGGTTAGATTTATTCCTAGGTATTTTATGCTTCTTGGTGCAATTGTGAATGGGATCAGTTTCTTTATTTGTCTTTCTGTTGCTTCATTGTTAGTGTATAAGAATGCAACTGATTTCTGTACATTGATTTTGTATCCTGCAACTTTGCTGAATTCATGTATCAGTTCTAGCAGACTTTTGGTGGAGTCTATCGGATTTTCCATGTATAATATCATGTCATCTGCAAAAAGCGAAAGCTTGACTTCATCTTTGCCAATTTTTATGCCTTTGATTTCCTTTTGTTGTCTGATTGCTGATGCTAGAACTTCCAGCACTATGTTAAACAACAACGGTGAGAGTGGGCATCCCTGTCGTGTTCCTGATCTCAGGGAAAAAGCTCTCAGTTTTTCCCCGTTGAGGATGATGTTAGCTGTGGGCTTTTCATAAATGGCTTTTATGATCTTTAAGTATGTTCCTTCTATCCCGACTTTCTCAAGGGTTTTTATTAAGAAAGGGTGCTGGATTTTGTCAAAGGCCTTTTCTGCATCGATTGACAGGATCATATGGTTCTTCTCTTTTTTTTTGTTAATGTGATGTATCACGTTGATTGATTTGCGAATGTTGAACCAGCCCTGCATCCCAGGAATGAATCCCACTTGATCATGGTGAATAATTCTTTTTATATGCTGTTGAATTCGATTTGCTAGTATCTTATTGAGAATTTTGGCATCTATATTCATCAGGGATATTGGCCTGTAGTTCTCTTTTTTCACTGGGTCTCTGTCTGGTTTAGGAATCAAAGTAATACTGGCTTCATAGAATGAGTCTGGAAGTTTTCCTTCCCTTTCTATTTCTTGGAATAGCTTGAGAAGGATAGGTATTATCTCTGCTTTAAACGTCTGGTAGAACTCCCCTGGGAAGCCATCTGGTCCTGGACTCTTATTTGTTGGGAGATTTTTGATAACCGATTCAATTTCTTCGCTGGTTATGGGTCTGTTCAAGCTTTCTCTTTCCTCCTGATTGAGTTTTGGAAGAGTGTGGGTGTTCAGGAATTTGTCCATTTCTTCCAGGTTGTCCAATTTGTTGGCATATAATTTTTCATAGTATTCCCTGATAATTGTTTGTATCTCTGAGGGATTGGTTGTAATAATTCCATTTTCATTCATGATTTTATCTATTTGGGTCATCTCCCTTTTCTTTTTGAGAAGCCTGGCTAGAGGTTTGTCAATTTTGTTTATTTTTTCAAAAAACCAACTCTTGGTTTCGTTGATCTGCTCTACAGTTTTTTTAGATTCTATATTGTTTATTTCTGCTCTGATCTTTATTATTTCTCGTCTTCTGCTGGGTTTAGGCTGCCTTTGCTGTTCTGCTTCTATTTCCTTTAGGTGTGCTGTTAGATTTTGTATTTGGGATTTTTCTTGTTTCTTGAGATAGGCCTGGATTGCAATGTATTTTCCTCTCAGGACTGCCTTCGCTGCGTCCCAAAGCGTTTGGATTGTTGTATTTTCATTTTCGTTTGTTTCCATATATTTTTTGATTTCTTCTCTAATTGCCTGGTTGACCCACTCATTCGTTAGTAGGGTGTTCTTTAACCTCCATGCTTTTGGAGGTTTTCCAGACTTTTTCCTGTGGTTGATTTCAAGCTTCATAGCATTGTGGTCTGAAAGTATGCATGGTATAATTTCAATTCTTGTAAACTTATGAAGGGCTGTTTTGTGACCCAGTATATGATCTATCTTGGAGAATGTTCCATGTGCACTCGAGAAGAAAGTATATTCTGTTGCTTTGGGATGCAGAGTTCTAAATATATCTGTCAAGTCCATCTGATCCAGTGTCTCATTCAGGGCCCTTGTTTCTTTATTGACCGTGTGTCTAGATGATCTATCCATTTCTGTAAGTGGGGTGTTAAAGTCCCCAGCAATTACCACATTCTTATCAATAAGGTTGCTTCTGTTTATGAGTAATTGTTTTATATATTTGGGGGCTCCGGTATTCGGCGCATAGACATTTATAATTGTTAGCTCTTCCTGATGGATAGACCCTGTAACTATTATATAATGTCCTTCTTCATCTCTTGTTACAGCCTTTAATTTAAAGTCTAGTTTGTCTGATATAAGTATGGCTACTCCAGCTTTCTTCTGGTTTCCAGTAGCATGATAAATAGTTCTCCATCCCCTCACTCTGAATCTAAAGGTGTCCTCAGGTCTAAAATGAGTCTCTTGTAGACAGCAAATAGATGGGTCTTGTTTTTTTATCCATTCTGATACCCTATGTCTTTTGGTTGGCGCATTTAATCCATTTACATTCAGTGTTATTATAGAAAGATACGGGTTTAGAGTCATTGTGATGTCTGTATGTTTTATGCTTGTAGTGATGTCTCTGGTACTTTGTCTCACAGGGTCCCCCTTAGGATCTCTTGTAGGGCTGGTTTAGTGGTGACAAATTCCTTCAGTTTTTGTTTGTTTGGGAAGACCTTTATCTCTCCTTCTATTCTAAATGACAGACTTGCTGGATAAAGGATTCTCGGCTGCATATTTTTGCTGTCTAGCACCCTGAAAATCTCGTGCCAATTCTTTCTGGCCTGCCAAGTTTCAAAAGAGAGATCAGTCACGAGTCTTATAGGTCTCCCTTTATATGTGAGGGCACGTTTACCCCTTGCTGCTTTCAGAATTTTCTCTTTATCCTTGTATTTTGCCAGTTTCACTATGATATGTCGTGCAGAAGATCGATTCAAGTTACGTCTGAAGGGAGTTCTCTGTGCCTCTTGGATTTCAATGCCTTTTTCCTTCCCCAGTTCAGGGAAGTTCTCAGCTATTATTTCTTCAAGTACCCCTTCAGCAACTTTCCCTCTCTCTTCCTCCTCTGGAATACCAATTATGCGTATATTATTTCTTTTTAGTGTATCACTTAGTTCTCTAATTTTCCCCTCATACTCCTGGATTTTTTTATCTCTCTTTTTCTCAGCTTCCTCTTTTTCCATAACTTTATCTTCTAGTTCACCTATTCTCTCCTCTGCCTCTTCCATCCGAGCCGTGGTGGTTTGCATTTTGTTTTCCATTTCCTTTAAAGCGTTTTTCAGCTCCTCGTGACTGTTCCTTAGTCCCCTGATGTCTGTAGCAAGAGATTCTCTGCTGTCCTGTATGCTGTTTTCCAGCCCAGCGATTAATTTTATGACTATTATTCTAAATTCACTTTCTGTTATATTATTTAAATCCTTTTTGATCAGCTCATTAGCTGTTGTTATTTCCTGGAGATTCTTCTGAGGGGAATTCTTCCGCTTGGTCATTTTGGATAGTCCCTGGTGTGGTGAGGGCCTGCAGGGCACTTCCCTTGTGCTGTGGTGTATAACTGGAGTTGGTGGGCGGGGCCGCAGTCCGACCTGATGTCTGCCCCCAGCCCACCGCTGGGGCCACAGCCAGACTGGTGTGTGCCTTCTCTTCCCCTCTCCTAGGGGCGGGATTCATTGTGGGGTGGCGTGGCCCGTCTGGGCTACTTGCACACTGCCAGGCTTGTGATGCTGGGGATCTGGCGTATTAGCTGGGGTGGGAAGGCAAGGTGCACGGCGGCAGGGGGGGCAGGCTTAGCTCGCTTCTCCTTAGGTGATCCACTTCAGGAGGGGCCCTGTGGCAGCCGGAGGGAGTCAGATCGCTGCCGGAGGTTTGGCTCCGCAGAAGCACAGAGTTGGGTGTTCGCGCGGAGCGAGCAAGTTCCCTGGCAGGAACCGGTTCCCTTTGGGATTTTGGCTGGGGGATGGGCGGGGGAGATGGCGCTGGCGAGCGCCTTTGTTCCCCGCCAAACTGAGCTCTGTCGTCCGGGGGCTCCACAGCTCACCCTCCCTTTGTCCTCCAGCCTTCCCGCTTTCCGAGCAGAGCTGTTAACTTATGACCTCCCAGACGCTAAGTCGCGCTTGCTGTCGGAACACAGTCCGTCAGGCCCCTCCGCTTTTGCAAGCCGGACTCGGGGGCTCTGCTTGGCCGGCGAGCCGCCCCTCCGCCCCGGCTCCCTCCCGCCAGTCCGTGGAGCGCGCACCGCCTCGCCGCCCTTCCTACCCTCTTCCGTGGGCCTCTCGTCTGCACTTGGGTCCGGTGACTCCGTTCTGCTAATCCTCTGGCGGTTTTCTGGGTTATTTAGGCAGGTGTAGGTGGAATCTAAGTGATCAGCAGGACGCGCGGTGAGCCCAGCGTCCTCCTACGCCGCCATCTTCCCAGAATCCCTTGGTTACTATTTTTAATCTGGAAACTCTTGCCTTTCAATTTGGGGAAATTTTCTTGAAATTAAAAAAATAATTTCTTCCCTTCTGTTTTATCTATTCTTTTTTCCTGATGTTGGATTGCCTGAATTGATCCTAATCTTCTCTCTCTTATATTTCATCTATTTTTCCTTATATTCTACCTTTAAAGAGATTTACTTAATTTTATCCTCAAATCCTTTTGTTGAAATTTTGATTTCTGCCATTATCATTTTAATTTCCAAAAAATGTTTTATATTTTGTTTCCCGAATGTTCTTTTTTTGCTTTATTTTCTTGTTTCATGGACACCATATCTTTTCTTATTTTTCTAAGTATATGAATTAATCTTCATAACTAAAACCATTTAGTTTTTTCTTTTCTTCCCTGCATTGTCTGTTTCTTGTAAGATAGTTTCTGTTTATTATTTTGGTCTCTGTCTTTTACATTAGAAGACTTTCTCTAGTGTCTGGTGACACTGGACTGGCCATTTACTTTTACTGCTTACCTGATTATGTTTGTATATTTGAGTACTTTAATGTGGTTTCACTTCTTCTTGTCTTTTGAATTATTGCCATGTGCAAATATTTACATATACATAAAACCTTGTAAAAAGCACTACAATCTTTGTTTTGCATAGTCAAATTCATTTGTTTTTCTATTTGTTTCACATCTTATTTTTTCTGCTGTTTTTCATTCACCTGTTTGTTTCTTTTTTTTTTTTTATGAAATTTATTGACAAATTGGTTTCCATACAACACCCAGTGCTCATCCCAAAAGGTGCCCTCTTCAATACCCATCACCCACCCTCCCCTCCCTCCCACCCCCCATCAACCCTCAGTTTGTTCTCAGTTTTTAACAGTCTCTTATGCTTTGGCTCTCTCCCACTCTAACCTCTTTTTTTTTTTTTTTTTTTTTTTCCTTCCCCTTCCCCATGGGTTCCCGTTAAGTCTCTCAGGATCCACATAAGAGTGAAACCATATGGTATCTGTCTTTCTCTGTATGGCTTATTTCACTTAGCATTACACTCTCCAGTTCCATCCACGTTGCTACAAAAGGCCATATTTCATTTTTTCTCATTGCCACGTAGTATTCCATTGTGTATATATACCACAATTTCTTTATCCATTCATCAGTTGATGGACACTTAGGCTCTTTCCATAATTTGGCTATTGTTGAGAGTGCTGCTATGAACATTGGGGTACAAGTGCCCCTATGCATCAGTACTCCTGTATCCCTTGGATAAATTCCTAGCAGTGCTATTGCTGGGTCATAGGGTAGGTCTATTTTTAATTTTCTGAGGAACCTCCACACTGCTTTCCAGAGCGGCTGCACCAATTTGCATTCCCACCAACAGTGCAAGAGGGTTCCCGTTTCTCCACATCCTCTCCAGCATCTATAGTCTCCTGATTTGTTCATTTTGGCCACTCTGATTGGCGTGAGGTGATACCTGAGTGTGGTTTTGATTTGTATTTCCCTGATAAGGAGCGACGCTGAGCATCTTTTCATGTGCCTGTTGGCCATCTGGATGTCTTCTTTAGAGAAGTGTCTATTCATGTTTTCTGCCCATTTCTTCACTGGGTTATTTGTTTTTCGGGTGTGGAGTTTGGTGAGCTCTTTATAGATTTTAGATACTAGCCCTTTGTCCGATATGTCATTTGCAAATATCTTTTCCCATTCCGTTGGTTGCCTTTTAGTTTTGTTGGTTGTTTCCTTTGCTGTGCAGAAGCTTTTTATCTTCATAAGGTCCCAGTAATTCACTTTTGCTTTTAATTCCCTTGCCTTTGGGGATGTGTCGAGTAAGAGATTGCTACGGCTGAGGTCAGAGAGGTCTTTTCCTGCTTTCTCCTCTAAGGTTCTGATGGTTTCCTGTCTCACATTTAGGTCCTTTATCCATTTTGAGTTTATTTTTGTAAATGGTGTGAGAAAGTGGTCTAGTTTCAACCTTCTGCATGTTGCTGTCCAGTTCTCCCAGCACCATTTGTTAAAGAGGCTGTCTTTTTTCCATTGGATGTTCTTTCCTGCTTTGTCAAAGATGAGTTGGCCATACGTTTGTGGGTCTAGTTCTGGGGTTTCTATTCTATTCCATTGGTCTGTGTGTCTGTTTTTGTGCCAATACCATGCTGTCTTGATGATGACAGCTTTGTAGTAGAGGCTAAAGTCTGGGATTGTGATGCCTCCTGCTTTGGTCTTCTTCTTCAAAATTCCTTTGGCTATTCGGGGCCTTTTGTGGTTCCATATGAATTTTAGGATTGCTTGTTCTAATTTCGAGAAGAATGCTGGTGCAATTTTGATTGGGATTGCATTGAATGTGTAGATAGCTTTGGGTAGTATTGACATTTTGACAATATTTATTTTTCCAATCCATGAGCAGGGAATGTCTTTCCATTTCTTTAAATCTTCTTCAATTACCTTCATAAGCTTTCTATAGTTTTCAGCATACAGATCCTTTACATCTTTGGTTAGATTTATTCCTAGGTATTTTATGCTTCTTGGTGCAATTGTGAATGGGATCATTTTCTTTATTTGTCTTTCTGTTGCTTCATTGTTAGTGTATAAGAATGCAACTGATTTCTGGACATTGATTTTGTATCCTGCAACTTTGCTGAATTCATGTATCAGTTCTAGCAGACTTTTGGTGGAGTCTATCGGATTTTCCATGTATAATATCATGTCATCTGCAAAAAGCGAAAGCTTGACTTCATCTTTGCCAATTTTGATGCCTTTGATTTCCTTTTGTTGTCTGATTGCTGATGCTAGAACTTCCAGCACTATGTTAAACAACAGCGGTGAGAGTGGGCATCCCTGTCGTGTTCCTGATCTCAGGGAAAAAGCTCTCAGTTTTTCCCCGTTGAGGATGATGTTAGCTGTGGGCTTTTCATAAATGGCTTTTATGATCTTTAGGTATGTTCCTTCTATCCCGACTTTCTCAAGGGTTTTTATTAAGAAAGGGTGCTGGATTTTGTCAAAGGCCTTTTCTGCATCGATTGACAGGATCATATGGTTCTTCTCTTTTTTTTTGTTAATGTGATGTATCACGTTGATTGATTTGCGAATGTTGAACCAGCCCTGCCTCCCAGGAATGAATCCCACTTGATCATGGTGAATAATTCTTTTTATATGCTGTTGAATTCGATTTGCTAGTATCTTATTGAGAATTTTTGCATCCATATTCATCAGGGATATTGGCCTGTAGTTCTCTTTTTTTACTGGGTCTCTGTCTGGTTTAGGAATCAAAGTAATACTGGCTTCATAGAATGAGTCTGGAAGTTTTCCTTCCCTTTCTATTTCTTGGAATAGCTTGAGAAGGATAGGTATTATCTCTGCTTTAAACCACCTGTTTGTTTCTTTGCTTCTGGAATACTTTTCTTTCTGCTTGAAGAATTTCCTTTAGTATTTCTTTTAATTCAGGTGTGCTGGTGATGAATTTCTCAAAGCTTTTATTTTGTGGAAAGTATTTATTTCATTTTGGATTTTGAAGGGGATATTCACTAAATATAATATTGTAGGTTGGCAGTTACTATCTTTCAGCATTTTAAGATAGACTTCATTGTCTTCTGTCTTCCAGTATTTCTGTGGAGAAGGTGGCTCTTAGTCTTAATGTTGTTCCTTAGGAAATAGTGTGACTTTTGTCCTCTGGCTACTTATAAGATTTCTTTTCAGCAGTTATACTATGATGTGACAAGGAATGACTTTTTTTTCCCCATTTATCCTGCTTGGGATTTATAGCACTTTTTTGAATTTGGGGGTTAATGTTTTTCATCAGCTTTGGAAAATCGCAGCTATTTTGTCTGCACATAGGGTTTCCATTTAATTCTTTTTTTTCAACATGTGATGTTTTTGTTGTTGTTGTTGTTGTTGTTTTTAGTCCTCCAGCTTTACTGAGGTACAATAAACATACAAAATTGTGTAAGTTTAAGCTGTTCAAAGTGATGGTTTGATATATGTTGTATTTACAGACATTTGTCATATTGCAAAATGATTGCCCCAATAAGGTGGGCTAACATCTCCATCATCTCATATAGTTATCTCTTGTTTTGTTTTGTTTTGTTTTTGTTTTGTTTTGTTTTGTTTTGTTTTGTGGTGAGTACTTTTAGGATTTACTTTCTTAGCCATATTCAAACATATACCACACAATATTGTTGACTGTAGTTCCCATGCTGTACATTACATCCTTAGAACTTATTCATCTAATAACTGGAAGTCTGTACCCTTTAACCACCTTCACCCATTTCTCCTCCCCAGCCCCCCTCCCTGGTCCATACACACTGCTGGGTTACCAGTCTACTTTCTGTTTCTCTGAGTTCAGTTTTTTAGATTCCACACACCAGTGCAATCATACTCTACTTATCTCTCTCTGTCTGACTTACTTCACTTAGCACAATGCTGTCAAAGTTCAACTATGTTGTCACAAATGGCAAGATTTCCTTCTTTTTTATGGCTGAGTTATCTATCTAACGTTTTTTTATCCATTCCACCATCAATGGCGATATGACAGTGAATTTAGTAAAGAACACCCTTCTCCTTGTAGAGCCTTGCATTTTTCTGGAGAATATGGCGATAAACTAATAAATTTATATTATAATGTTAGTATGATGTATGTGTCATAAAAAAAATAAGGCAGGGTAAAAAAATGCAGCAGGGTGATACTGCTTTAGATAGGATGGTCAGAGTCATCCTCTTGAGGAGTGACTTTGGGATCTGGACAAGCCAAAGGTGGACCCAGTGTATATCATGCAAGGAACATGAAAACAAACAAAAAGTCGTCTAAGTAACTCTTCTACACTGTGACATAATATTTACATATTTAGAGTTAGAAAAAAAATCTTAACTTACTTTATTTGGTAATCCAGATCCCTGTTCGTCTAGGATAATGTTCTTTAAAATGTATATATACAGTAGACCAGCTATATGAAGATTATAGGTATCATGTTTATTGTATCTAAATCCAGTAATATTTATGATACACTTTTTAAGTAAGCAAAATTCAGGTTCCATTTGCCATTTCTTCTTCTTTTTAAAAAAATTTTAAATGTTTATTTTTGAGAGAGAGAGAGACAGAATGTGAGTGGGGGAGGGGCAGAGAGAGAGAAAGAGACAGAATCTGAAGCAGGCTCTAGGCTCTGAGCGGCCAGCACAGAGCCGGATGTGGGGCTCGAACTCACGAACTGCGGGATCATGACCTGAGCCGAAGTCTGACACTTAACCGACTGAGCCATCCAGGTGCCCCTTCATTTGCCATTTCTTGTGTATGAAGATATTTATTAGATTCATTAGGAACTGTCTTCAGAATTACTTTAGAAAAACATTGGGTCCAGGGAATACAGGATGGGTTAGTTTTCTGATCTTCGGTGAAGACAATGAAGTGAAGTTGCAAAGAGACTGTCACATTGTCTTCTCCAGGAGGCTCATGGAAGTGCTGAGACCTCTGACCCTGCTGCTACAGGGATCCGTGTACCGGGGAGGAGCTCCTCCCCTTGTTTTGGAGAGTGATTCTGCTCCATGATATGTGTGTCTAGAAGATAAACTTGTCTTTTTTCTTTTGTAATCATAGAAGCAAGTTAAGAGACAGTGCTGTCCCAGCACGTCTCCTGTTGGCTGTGGGCTCTGGTAATATCTGCCGTCCCTGGTGTGTGTGTTCATTTTCTCATTCTCTTTGAAGCCTCACTGTTTGCACTGCAAAGAACTTAAGATCCTTGAGACTGTCTAGGCTGAATGTGGTCTTAAACCCAATGTTTTATTTACTATTCAAAAGCTCTGTCTTTGAGAGCATATTTACCAACAGGTAAACTAGGAGAACTTATAATGATAACCTGAAATACCACCAACTCTATTTAAATTGCCCTGCTTTTAAAATGTGTTTGTTTTGGCTGTGGTTAAAATGACTTAATATAGCAAGTTGATACTTTGAAGTGAAACATATTTTGAACCATTGTTTTATTTTTTTAAACGATGCAAGTGTTTTGATAGCTCTGTAATTAATTATAATGTACTCAGTTAATGGACATGAACAAAATATAAGCATTCAATATGTTAACTAAACTAGTTAATTACTCAAACATGAAAATATTGAAAAAGTGCTTTTAAAAATAACTTAGTGTCCTATCTCTATTCTTGCCTCTGTAAGTTAGAATTTAATAAATGAAGTATTCACAAATTGTGTTGCACACATGGCTGAAGTTCTAAGTAAAGGAAAGAAAATATATCATATGCCAACCAAAAAGTCAATCCTGTAACTGCTGATACTTTTTTTCCTGTGAACTCCACCCTAGTTCATAGGTCCCCAGAAATATTAATCAAAAGTGTGCTGTATATTCTGGGTGGTTTTCAGTAATATAATATATTTTATATAGAAAATCCATATGTAAACTATTAGTAGGCAGAACATACAGATTTTTATATCATTTGATTATGTGGCTCAAATTTGTACTAAGGTTTACTGTGTATTTCTGTAGAGTTAATTGGTCACAGAGGGCCTCGACTCTATTTTGACCTAATTACTTGGTGTAGAACCATATACAAGCTGCTGGGAACTTTACTTGCATGATTATACTCTGGAATGCTAGAGCACCTTTCCCCAAAAGAAATTTCATGTGTTGTATGTAATATTATTTATTCTTTATACATACTTATGCTGGTAAGATAAAGCCCTTCTTTTTTAAAAAAAATTTTATTTCTTTTGAGAGAGAAAGAGAGAGAGAGAGAATGAATGGGGAGGGGCAAAGAGCAAGGGAGAGAGAGAATAACAAGTAGGCTCTACGTTGTCAGCATAGAGCCCAACGCTGGGCTTAGTCTCACAAACCATGAGATCATGACCTGAGCCAAAATCAAGAGTCAGACACATAACTGACTGAGCCACCCACGTGCTCCAAAGTCCTTCTATCCTCAAGAACACTCCTTGCTCGTGTGTGTGTGTGTGTGTGTGTGTGTGTGTGAGTGTGTGTAGGGGATAATCTAGAATTCAGTTTTATAATCTCATGTATAGAAGTTTTTTTTTTTCTTGCCTTTCATTAGGGGATCAATGTGTTGTTGCTGATAACCTGTGGAAACTCTGTGAGTCTGTGTGTGTGTGTGTGTGTGTGTGTGTGTGTGTGTGTGTGTGTCTGCTGTCTCCAGTGGAAAGCCCAGCAATATGTTTCAGGGGCATTTGTCATCATTTTCCTGAGACCTTCTTGTATGCTTAGTTCTTCCCAGATCAAACACATACCTGATTGTAATGGAGATATCACATGAATATCAAAGTTGTAACTTTGTTGTTCCCTTAAAGGACCCAAGGGAAAGTCCGATGGATTCATGCTTCAAGGTGAGGGTGCTCACACGTGTCTCTCCTGACCCCTCCTCTTTCCTTTTCCTTCTTTAGCTTCAAAGCACCCACTCATGTCTCTTAGACAAGTGCCCTCAGGCGTCCTTTGGGGAACTTGAGTCTCCTCACAAGAGGAAGAGATAACCCTTTCAACACATCCCTTTGATCCCTTCTGGGGTCTTACAAACTCCAAGGCTGCATATTTGTGTGGGTGCTCCTGGAGGCTCTCCTCTGCCCATCAATCATTGCTGGGCTCAGATCCTGTAACAGAGAATGCATGTGGGTGCTCAGTTCCTGTTTTGTCTACCCAGTGGTGAGAGTTATAGCCAATTTCTTCACTTGCTTATGTAAGAAGCAAGCACACTATACTCTACTAAGGAGAGAGTTATGTTTTCTAGTCACACATGAAAAAGCTTATTTCTCATGTCACATAACTCTGACCATGCCCCCTATAAAATAATCAGCCCCTACATTTTTGTGCATATGAGCAATCTATTTGCCATGTCCCTGGATTATTTCTCATGTTGGTGGATTATTTCTCCCCTGTTAGAATGTGAGCTTTGTGAAGGCACAGGTGTTTGTTTTGTTTAATATTGCTCTATCCCAATCTCTGGAACAGTGCCTAGCACAAAATAAGTGCTCAATGCATATTTGTTGAATAAATGAATATCGTAAGGATTATACACTACCAACAAATGGCTTCTTTGTTGCCATAAAGAGGTGGGGGTATTTGTGAAGAGAATGTCATCTTAGAGTAGTTTCTATTTTATTGTAAGTTTCATGCCAAATACAAGAGAAAAAAAAGTTTCTTATTTACCTCCTTCCTCCCTTCCCTCTTTCCCCCTCCCCCCCCACCCCCCCACCCCCCGCCGCAAACACTCATACTGATCAGGGATGACTAAGGTGAAGAAACTGAAGGACAGAGAATACACAGAATTTATTTTACTAATGGGCAACTGGTCAGTTTGTCATGGTGGACCAAGGACTCTAGACTTGGACCTACTTCAAATTGATCTGGTTTAAATGGATCACACTGCATTCAGAATTATAACTACCATTTGGTGAGTAGACAAGGTTTGCCTCTCAAAGCTGACAAATAAATTTAAAAGTATACATATCAGTAATAAATAAACATTAAATTTTTCAAGTCAAAGCTTGCAGTGCACTCAAGGATATTAAGCATCTGGTTTTAAAAAACAAGAATGTTCAATAAAGCAGATACCAGCAGTAGCCTCCAGAAACTTGAGCAAAGACCAGTCAGGCTTTGTGGTAAGTGGCTATCACACTGGGTTTTGAAATTGTGTTGTGCTGGGGCAAGTCAAAGGAAATGTGAATGTAACACAAATAAAGAATGGAGTGAATGCAGGATTCATTCTTTTGAGAATATGAGCACTGTGCATCAAACCAGGGAGGAGAGCTGATTGGGTTAATTTTCTTTCTGGATAATAAATATTGTGGTATAAGGCAGGAAGAGAGGGAAAGGACCACTGTGAATGACTAAAAAGAAAATTGCTAAAATCTCTATGTTGGTAATTGATCTTAATGGAACTTAATGATTTTATTACCATAATCAGTCACCTCTTATCTTGCTTTTGCTTCCACTCGGCTTTGAGAACTATTAACTCTTATTATGTGGCTGTGGTCAGGAAGAAACTGCTTGGTAACAAGTTTTAATTCCTATTGCAGTGTAACTTTGGCAAACTTATTTGTTTGCGTTCAGAGCATTGGAAAAAAAGTTACTGTAAGATGAGTTGGGGTGGAGGGGATTGGTAGAGGTGTATATCGTTATGTTGATTTTTACTCTCAAGACCCAATGTGAGTGTTCTGAAGTCACAAATCATGTTTACTCATTCTGTATTCCCTGTGTCACACATAGTACCTAATATAAAGTAGGCACCTCATAAATACTTATGGAATGGGCAGTAAAAATAACTAATGTCCGTTTAATTCTTCATATTTTGTTTCTTGGAAATGGAGGTGATCTATGGATTGTCACAGGTCAAATTACTCTTTTAATTGGTTCTTTATTAACAGATATTATAGGTGCTATGTTTCAGATGTGGACATATCCCGTATTAAATATACGTCTGCCATTTGTTTAGGCTAGTATGCATCTTAAAGATGAAAACCCACAGCCAAATGAACTTTGGTTCTGTGCAATTGCTGAAAGATTTTTTTTTTCTTGCTTGTCAGTGAAAAACTGACTTTTTAGTAAGATTTTAGACTTGTGGATTAGAAGATCATGATAGTAATCCTCAGGAAATATTGGTAATATTGTGACCATTTTATCATAATTGCAGTACCCAACATATCTGTATATTTTTCATATATACTTAATGAATTAGACAGTTCTGGATAGGCTGTTATTTCCATCTCTATTTTCTTGTGAAAGTTATATGCTTGATTTTGTGAAATAGCTTTTTATTTTGAAATAGTTTAAGACTCACAAAGAGTTGCAAAAATAGTACAGAGAGTTTCCAGTGTACCCTTCACCTGGCTTCCTCTGGAGCTAATATCTTACATAACTAGAGTGCATTGTCACGGTCAGGAGGTTGGTATTGGTACGGTATACTCAAATACAGAACTTATTCAGATATCACTAGTTTTTAAACGTACTCTTTGTGTATTTGTGTTTGTGTGTGTGTAGTTCTATAAAGTGTACCGCATGTGTGGACTCTTGTAACCAACACCATATTCAGGGTACAAAACTTCCATCACCACAAAGAAACTCCTGTGCTTTCCCATAAATGTCACATCCTTCCTCCAAACCTAACTCCTGCAACTACTAATGTGTTCTCCCCTGCTATAACTTGGTCTCTTAGAGATTGCTGTATAAAGGTAACCATTTGATAGGTAACCTTCTGATAACGACTTTTTTCACTTTGTATGATGTCCTTGAGATCTAGCCAAGTTAACAATATTTTGTTCCTATTTATGGACTAGCGGTATTGCATGCATGTTTGATTTTTGGTAACAAACCTTCAATTCCACAGCCAAAGCATCCTACAGACTGACACTAAAGGTTTCTCAAGAATTATGGTCTCGGGGCATATTATGGAAAAGGCTCCCAAAGCCAGAGAATGATACAAGGAATGAAGAAGACAGTCTTTCTCAACTGCTTCATGTGCTCTGAGCTTTCTTACAAATGAATGCCATCCAGTCCAGCTCTCACTTGTTTTATTAATTTCTTTTTATGATGGTGACACTTCAGGATTTCCCACTGCTTTCTTCAGCTCCTGGGCATTGGCTGCTTCTTTGCTGTCTATATACCTAAACTTCAATTCTTTCTAACTCATTTTCCAAATCCTGATTTTAGTGTTGACCCCAGCTTAATTAAACCTAAACTACTCCTCCAAGGAGTCAAGCAGCCTGGGAACATGTGTTGATCCCTGGGGTAGGTCTGGAAGGCCTCTATTTGCACAAGTGACTGGAGATACCTCCAAGAGTCACAGTTGTTTAGGGACCAGGGGGCAAAATCTATAGAAAAAATGCACTCCTCAGAATACCGTGTCTGTCATTGAGGTTTTCCAAGGGGGTTTCAAACAAAAGGCTTTGAGAAACTAAATGAGCTCTTTTTCTTTAATCTCTTAGGGACACTGAGTACAGGACATAAAGGCAATGTGTCAGAAGCACCGCACTGATAGGCAGTGGTGATTAGGGCAGCTTTGGCAACAGAGGTGATATCACTGTGTCAGAAGCAATATCAGTGCATGATGAGGCATCTCCTCCAGAGTGCTTGACCTTGTTACTGGTTCCTTTAGCATTGGCATCACCACCTCTGTGCTTTGGCAGCCTTGGGCAGACCTCCACTGGCTTGGCAGGGTGGCAGTGCTTCCTGTAACCACTGGTATGAAGGCAGTATTTTCTACATCAGTGTTGAGAGGTGATGTGTGTGTGTGTGTGTGTGTGTGTGTGTGTGTGTGGTGTTTGACTTACAATCTCTGGAGGTATCGTCCTGCAGAAGTATCACAGCCTCTCAAACTATTTCCTATATTGATTTTGTAGAAGAAAAGTTGGTCTAATACTCTGCTCTGTCTAGAAAACTATAAAAAATCTTGTTGAATTTCAAAGCTTCTACTTGGTCTTATTGTAGTAAGCAGTGAACATCAGTAGAAAGATACTTTTGTAGAGGAACTCACTTATTACTCAGGTACCAAAAATAATATTTTTCTATGATATGCATTATATGTACATATAATATTTCCTTAAATTTTTAAAAAAATTTTTTAAGTTTATTTATTTTGAGAGAGAGCACAAGTAGGGGAGGGGCAGAGAGAGAAAGAGGGAGAGAGAGAGAGAGAGAGAGAGAGAGAGAGAGAGAGAGAGAAAGAGAGAATCTCAAGCAGGCTTTGCACTGTCAGCATGGAACCCAATACAGGGCTTGAACCTATGAACCACGAGATCATGACCTGAGCCAAAGTTGGACGCTTCACCAACTGAGCCACCTAGGCACCCCATTTTCTTTTCTAAAATGTTTATTTATTTATTTTGAGAGAGAGAGAGAGAGAGAGAGAGAGCGAGAGAGAGCATGCATGAGCGGGGGAGGGGCAGAGAGAGAGGGAGAGAGAATCCCAAGGAGGCTCCATGCTGTCAGTGTGGAGCCCGACATGGGGCTTAATCCCACGAACCATAAGATCATGACCTGAGCTGGAATCAAGAGCTGGATGCTCAACTGAATGAGCCACCCAGGAGCCCCTGTACATATAATATTTTCTGAGAATTAAAATAGAAGAAATACAAAGGGCAAGTGCCACTGTTTTTCAAATAATGTTAGGAGTGCTTGTACAGAGATGGATAGCAAAGTGTTTCTTTTCTTAATATAGTTTGAACTCCTCTTCTGTGGATTACTGTATATCTGTGAGATGTCTGTATGTTCTTATTGTTTAAAAAACAAAATTCAACTGAGTAAATTGTAAAGATCTTATTGGCTTTATTGAACAATTCATGAATTGAGCAGTGTCTCATCTAGCAGATAAAGGAGTTCTGAAGAGCCTACCAAACAAGACTTTTCTACACGGAAGGGAGCAGGAACAAGGACATTATACTAGCCCCCAAATCGGATTGGTTACTTCAAGGTTGCTTTCCTTTCAGAGATGGCAAGGGTATATCAGGCAAATTACCCAACTAATGCTGATCAGGCAATTCCATTCAATGAGCTGATTTAAGATTCCATTTCTGAGAGAGCTGAAATGGTAATTAAGGTAAGTCTCAGTTTGGTGATGTGGGCTTAGCATAAGTGACTGCATTTTGGGACTGTTGTCTTGTTTTTAACACTATATTTACTTAGTAGGTGAATTAAGGAAGAGTAAGTTGCCTAATACTAGTAGAGACACCTCAGAAAAGACAATATTTGACTGAATAACTCAGAACTTTGGAGAATATATTTCCATGGGTGACTGAATTGCACTCTATTCTTGAGGAAGAGATAGATCTTAGTGTAGCAGGATTCTCTCACAGAGAGTCGTGACACCGAGGCTTTTCTTTCCAGGAAACAACTTAATTCGTGCTGGTACTGCTCAGTTGCGTTTGTACCCAAAGAACTGAGCCCCAAACGACAGGTGGCATAGTTGTTTAATATATTTTTTACTCTTTTGTCTCCCATATATGGTAACACATAAACATGTGGTCTGATTAAGTGGTCTCACGTTACAAGGTCGTGAGGGATGTTGTCACGTACGCGTATAACCAGATTGCCTTGAGGTTTTTTTCCCCGCCTTTCCTTAGGGAGGTGACCCTACCACATTAGAGCTAGAGAGGGGGAAAAGCTTCCAATATGGGGAATATCATGTGGCTATAGACACAGTTACCACTGGAAACCAGCAAGTAATTACTGGAGAAGTTGAGGTCATTGAAAGGATTTACTGCCTTTCTGATCTATATATTTTGCTGTTGTCTCTCCGTTTCTATTTGACCTTACTTTAAATGCCACACACGAAGTATTGTCAACTGTCACTACTAACACCTCCATGGTCTATAGTGGAGTTACCCTCAGTTCTTTATCCTCTGCCAGTGGCACGTCCTGCCATTGTTTCCAGACTGAGGCACTCTAAGCTGCAAGGCCCAGGCAACATTTTTATGCTCCACTGTCACTACCAAAATTAAGCAGTTGTGTTTTTGAAATGCTGAATTTGACATTTCTATTGGACAGTCAAGGGGAGATATTAAGTAGACTGTTTTGTCTGAATCTTAGAGGATAAGTCTGAGCTGTTAAATTTGGCTGTTGCCATTATATAAATGATATTTAAATTACTTTGATTTTTTAAATGTTTTATTTATTTATTTTGAGAGAGAGAGGAACACAAGAAGGGGAGGTGTAGAGAGAGAGGGAGAGAGAGAATCCCAAGCAGGTTTTGCACTGCCAAGGCAGATCCCCATGCGGGGCTTGAACTCATGAACTGTGAGATCATGATCTGAGCCGAAATCAAGAGTCAGACGCTTAGCCAACTGAGCCACCCAGGCGCCCCTACATAGTTTTTAAAACTAAGAGACTAGATGGGGGAGTCAGGAAAGTCAAAGCCCTGGGGTGATCTTAGGGGGAGGAAGAGGAAGAGGAACCACTCAAGGAAATGAGAAAAAGAATGATCAAGTGAGGAAGGAAGGAAACTTGGAGACTCTGGTATCCCTGAGATAAATGAAGTCTGTGTCAAAGATGATGCTGATTCAGGACTATAATATGCTGGGATGCCTGCAAATGGACCATTGGAGGTCATTTTTGACTTACCATTGGTAAGAGCAGATTTGGTCCAAGGAAGTGGACAAAATTATCTTTGGATTGAATTTGATAGAGAATGGGGAAAAAGAGTTGAAGACCATGGGAATAGATAAGGAGAACAAAGAAACAGGGAGGAAGCTGGTAGGAGAAATGGAGTCAAGAGAAGATAATATCTCAATGTGACTTGGCATTGAATTTAAAAGGGAAGAAAATGGGAGGGAAACAGTTTTAGCCAGTTTGTGTCTCCTAGTGTCCTGCAATTTCTTCTCATCATGATGAAAAAGAAAGATCTCGTTCAGATAAAGACAGTGGCACAACCTTCACAGGGACCTTCTCAATTCAGCTGTACGATTGCTTTCCTTTTCCCAGAACTGGAAGCGCATGTGGAAGATTCAGCGGTCAGCAAGTTTAATAGGAAATTCTTCACATCAGACCCTGATGATGATAATCCCATCCTTCCATGCCAACTCTACTGTTTCTCTGACATCCTTGTGACTAGCCACATCCTTTCTTTTCATTTAGAGAGTGGGACAAATAGGGTCACTCTCTGAAGCATCACTGATTCCCATTATGCTCTGCCCCTATGTGCCCATTCTGTCTTCAGGGGTACTGAGATAGAATCCAACAGTTAGGAACCTGATTACCTCATTTCGTCATCATTGCACTATCCCACTAAAGTCATAATCCATTGTTATTCCAGTGCTTGATGAAAGAAAGAATTGAGATTTAAAAAGACCTAAACTTTATGGCATCCTTACAAACAAACAGTGTCAGGCAAGTATTGGTTGGAAGCTAAATAATATATTAGATTTTTTTTGTTAGATGCCAATAGACTTTTATCTGCTATAGCAAATCACATTTCTTCTGAAAAAAAAATGCAAAATGGTAACACTTTCCCTGATCTTATCTCAGTGATTTAAATCATGGAAAAGCAGCTCTCTTGCTCTATGCCCTCCCCACCTTCCCCCACCACCCCCAACAGCATCATTGTAACTTCACAATCATTATCAGGGAGTCTTGCCTCTGCTTGTTCCTTTTTCAGGGAGCAAACTGTGATGTCAGCATGTCAGTAACATATTAGATATGTATCTCTAGAGGTTGCTGTGGCAAATCTGGAACCAGAGCCTCCCTAATGAGCCTTAGCTATTGCCACCTGATAGACCAAGCATTCTTAGACTTTGCCTGTTAGATTTGGTGTCGGCTTTGGCTGTGAGAGCCATTGCTTTCATTTTTGGCAGTAGATTGGTGTTGGGTGGGAGTGGGGGTGAAGTCATGTCCAGTCATAATGTGTCACTTGATCTGATAGAGGAATTTCTTGGGCTGGAAATGTAGCAGGTGCAACAGGACACTAAGGAGATATGTTAAGTTAAAATCTAGTTCCTGGCAGTTACATGGGTTCTGGAGTATTTCACTGATTGTAGTTATTTCTTGTGGCATTTGGTGCCTGTTGGTGAGTACTGATGTAGGAATTAGCCTCCATAATAGCCAGATCATCATGTAATATAACCTATTAGAGGAAGAAACGTGATAGAGCCCTGATATTTTATTGGAGAAGTATAGACTCTTTTTAAAAAATTTATTTGAGAGAGAGAGAGCGCAAGCAGGAGAGAGGAACAGAGTGGAGATGGAGAGAGAGAGAGAGAGAGAGAGAACGAGCGAGCGAGTGGGAATCTTAAGCAGGTTCCACGCTCAGCATGGAGCTCAATTCCACGACCCTGAGATCATGACCTGATCTGAAATCAAGAGTGGGACGTTCAACCAACTGAGCCACCCAGGTGCCCCTAGGCTCTTTCAACAAGAGCTTTTCAAGTAAAAGTTTGCTAACATGTTACAAGTTTTCTCTTCCCCCAATTATCACAAAATCTTCCCTCCCACTTTCATTGAGTGTTGTAATTTTTTATCTCAGAGGGTCATAGATTATGACTGTATAATGAAAGCCTGTAATTTTGCTGTGTTAAAGAAACTAGAATGATAGTTTTAGTAAATCAACCAGGTCACAGTTTTGATTCCGTGTTGTGCTCTTACTTTCCACAATATATATACATATAACATGTACCTCTTTTTAGGGAGCAGAAATTAATTTGAGTCAGAAAAGAGGTAAAAAGCAACCCACATGGTTGCCTTTGTCAAGGAGACAGACATTTTTGATACAGCTCTTAGGGGAGTGAGAAGATTTTAATAGAATATAACAGCTCTCTGGAGAGAAGAACATATTTCCTATACGATGAGGGTGGTTATGCCTTATTTCTGCAGAAATTTTTCCTTGAAGCCAGATTTCAGATCTGGTAAGAGGGCCCTGGAAAAGACCCTGTGTGGTGGAGGTAAGAAGGGCAGATTGGTTCAGATTTTCCCAAGAGGTAGACCAGACAACAGAATTTCAGCATCCACCAGGTATCTGTCAGATGGTGGCAATTTCCAGCAACAACATAACAGGGATGTATCAGTGACAGATTGAATCGGTTATCTGGAAATGAAAGGCTCCCCAGACCCTCATTTCCTGTCGGATTCCGCTTTTGATTGCTTGCTTTGTCCTTTGTATCTCTTTTCTTCACTATCTCATTGGTTCTTTCTCTTCTTTTTCAGAACCTCAAGCTTATCTTTTAAACTGATTTATTTTGGGTTTTATGGCTTAGGGAGCAGCTGAAACTAACAGGAAAAATATAAAGAGCAAACCTGGGTATTTTCTTATTGTCAAAGAACAGATGCTGTGGCAGGTGCTGCTGGTAAGATATTATAATCAAACAGGCATGGAAATGTAGAATTTTATTTCTCCATCTTAAGACAGTGCTCTCAACTTGCTGATTCATTCATGTGATTAGGGGAAAATTAATATTTCAGAAATTTGCACACAGTCCATAAGATAGTGATATGTGACAAAATCCTTTATGTGCTCCCATAATGCAGATTCATCTGGGAGGAACGATGTTCACCTCTTAATGAAGTCCTGTTCACGTTACATTTCATGCCATAGTGAAACAGGGGTTGCTCTTCTCTGCTCCCAAAGAAGAGGGGATATGTAATCATTCAAACTAGTGCCAGTAGCCGAAAGAGTGTCTGGTTTTGATAAATCTCTGTGTTTTGATTATAAGCAGAATATTCAGGTTTTCTGCTTGTATATTTGTCTTAGGTCTGGGGTAACAATTCTCTCCCTAAGTTGCTCATATATCAAATACTCATTTTGGCTTACTTTATATTTTTATTTTTGGGGCCAGAAAGATACCTCTCAGTTCCTTTGAATGGCTCTTTTGGTTATTCTTCAGACACTCAGTTGTCCATTATTTACTAAGCTGGTGATAATGGGATTGAATACAGGTGTTCTGCCCAGAGAAGTCACTGTGTACCAGCCCACAGTTGTTCAGGCTGTTTAGATACCTGACTGGGCAGGTATCTGGTCCATGATTTGGGACTGCCACTGAATCTTCTTGATCTTAGAAAAAAGATATGAGCAAGACTGTCCCCTGAAAAGTTGTTAGTAAAGTTTCTTTCTTTCTTTTCTTTCTTATTCCTTCTTTCCTTCTTTCTTCCCTCCCTCCCTCCCTTTCTTTATTTCTTTCAATAATTTCTTGATTTAGCAACTGATAACATTTCTAGTATGGCTGCATCAATTTATACGGTGAGACTGCTAATTAGATGATTTTATTGTTAATATGTACTCATGTATTTCTCATATGTTGTTAATATGTACTTTTCATTTTATCCAGATTTATGTGTTTAACATACTTGAAAACTTACAGTGGTGCTATCTTTAAAGATTAATTATTCATATGAACAGTCCCAAATGATGTCCATGATTTCCTTGGACCATCAGAATTTGAATGAAGTTGGGACCTATTAGTAATTTTCTTTCTTCCAACTTGTCTTTGGGCTGATTGAAATGCTCTGGGAAATGTGTCCTCACAAGTGGAATTGGAGCTTTTCTTGGGGAACATTGAAATATCTTTAGAAGTTAGGCAATAGATTCACTTTCATTGGTCCATTTATCTGACTGGAAGAGACCTGAGAAAAAAATTGATTCAAGAAGCAATTATTGTGCCAGTGCCATATTGTTTTAGTTACTGTATCTTTGTGATCTGTTTTAAAATCAGGAAATGTGATGAAATTGCTTTGGCTGCTCAGGGTCTTATATGGCTCCATATGAATTTTAGAATTTTCTCTGTTTCTGTGAAAAATGCCATTGGGATTTTGATAGGCACTGCATTGAATCTGTAGGTCACTTTGAGTAGTGTGGGTATTTTAATAATATTAAGTGTTTTAATACATAAACACAGGATGTTTTTACATTTTTTTCTGTGTTCTTCAATGTTGTAGTTTTTAGTATATGTGTTTCACCTCCTTAGTTAAATGTTTATTTGTAGGTATTTTATTCTTTTTGATGCTATTGTAAGTGGAATTGTTTTTTATTTCCTCTTTAGACACTTCCTGAAATTGGACCCTTACCTTGCACCATACACAAAAAGCAACTCAAAATGGATTAAAGATTTAAACATAAGACCTGAAACTATAAAACCCCTAGAAGAAAACATAATGGAAAAGCTTTATGACATTGGTCTTGGCAATGATTCTTTGATATGACACCAAAAGCACAGGAAATAAAAACAAAAATAGGCAAGATGACATCAAAGTGAAAAGCTTCTGCACAGGAAAGGAAACCATCCCATGGAATGGGATGAAAAAGCAACCCATGGCATGTGAGAAAATATATCTGATAAGGGGTTAATATCCAAAATATATAAGAAATTCTTATAGCTTAATAGCAAAACCCAAATAACCCAGTTAAGAAAATGAGCTAGGGGCACCTGGGTGGCTCAGTCAGTTAAGCATTTGACTTCGGCTCAGGTCATGATCTTGTGGTTTGTGAGTTCGAGCCCACATTGGGCTCTGTGCTGACAGCTCAGAGCATGGAGCCTGCTTCAGATTCTGTGTCTCCCTCTCTCTCTGCTCCTCCCCTGCTTGCACTCTGTCTCTCTCTCCCTTAAAATAAATAAACATTAAAAAAATTTAAAACATAAGAAGAATGAGCAAATGACTAGAATAGACATTTCTCCAAAGAAGACATGTAAATGGACAACAGATATATATGAAAGATGCTCAGCATCACTAATCATTAGGGGAAATCAAATCAAAACCACAATGAGATAGGACATCACATTTTTCAGGATGGCTACTATCAAAGAAAAACAAAAGATAACAAATATTGATGAGGATATGACCCTTATATACTATTGATGGAAATATAAAATGGTACAATCACTGTAGACTGCACACTCCATAGTGTGGAGTTTTCTCAAAAAATTAGAAGTGGAACTATCATATAATCCCTCAGTACTACTGGGTAAATGTCCAAAATAATTGAATTAAGAACCTTTAAGAGATATCTTCACCCTCATGTTCACTGCAGCATTATCCACAATAGTCAAGGTATGGAAACCTAATTGTCTATCGACAGGTGAAGGGATGACCAAACTGTGATATACATGCAATGGAATATTATTCATTAAAAAAGAAAGAAATTCTGCCTTTGTGATAACATAGACAGACATTATGGACATTATGTGAAGTAAGCCAGTCATAGAAGAACAAATGCTGCATGATTCCAATTATATGAGATATCTAAAATAGTCAAACTCATAGAAATGGAGAGTGGAATGGTAGTTTCCAGGGCTTGGGGGCCAAGGGAAATGGGGAGTTGCTATTCAGTGGGTATAAGTTTCATTCATGCAAGATGAATAAATTTTAGAGGTCTATTGTGCCTGTAGTTACACTGAAAAATTTGTTATGAAGGCATATCTCATGTTAAGTGTTCTTATGACAATAAAAGAGAAAAGAAGAAACAGTCATATAGTGAAGAGGAACACAAGCTTGTAGTCAAGGCAACCTTGATTCAGAGCCCAATTTAGCATTTACTAGCAATGTGACTGCCTTTCTGAGACCAAGTTCCCTATCGTGTAGGATAAAGATCTGGCAGAGTTATTTGTCAAGGAGTAGGTGCAATAAAAAGCAAACCTCTAGCTGTCTTTAAACATTTTGTTTTTGTTTTTGTTTTAAATGTTTATTTATTTTTGAGAGAGAGAGAGAGAGGGTGAGCAGGGGAGAGGCAGAGAGACAGGGAGACAGAGGACCTGAAGCAGGCTTTGCATTGTCAGTGCAGAGCCCGATGTGGGGCCTGAACTCATGAACTTCGAGATCATGACCTGAGCTGAAGTCAGATGCGTAGCCGACTGAATCACCCAGGCGCCCTGCCCTTCCAGTAGTCTTAAATGGGAGTTTTCTACCTCTCTTCTTTCCCTTCTCCAAGAGTCAGTTTTCTCATCTGTAAAATGGACAAAATAAGTACTTCCCAAGGTTATTGTGAGATTAGGGAATTTGGGCTTGTCCACAGTGATGGATAGTTACTCAAGGTATAAGTCTTCCAAAATAAGACCGTGTTTAACCCATCCTCTTCAATTCCACTTTACAGACAAATTGAGGCCTCGTGAGAGGTTGTGCAGTGGGAGGCCTGGACACAGACACACTGGCCAGTGCTCACTTCACTATATTGTTATTGGCCATGTAAACATTCCAGATAACTGGGTTTGAGGAGCTGGAGACTAAATTTTAGGCCATGTGATGAACAGCCTGGATAAAGTCCTAGACTTATATAATAGCAAGAAATATTTAGAAATGGCACTGGACCTCCAGATTTACTAGAAGAAAAATCAATGTGCTGTGAATATAAAACTCAATTTTAATTTAAAGGACTGGTTTAAGTCTATTTTTAAAAACTGCTTCGAATCATTTTCTTTGGCTACCTTTCTTTCTTTCTTTCTTTCTTTCTTTCTTTCTTTCTTTCTTTCTTTCTTTCACCATCAGTGTTCGCTAATATAACAATTTTGTCTTGGTGGATTCTTTACTAGGTGTCTCTTTACCCTGAAAAGCCAAATAATACCCTCATTCTACATGACACCGATACCAAAGTCAGATAAAAAGGGTTTCATTGCAAGGATAAGAAAGAGCTAATTTTCTAAAATTGGAACATTATCTGTCATGTGTTACTACTCTGTAATTATGACTATTATTCTCATTGGGAAAAAAGAGATATTTCAGGAGGGGAAAAGATTTTTATAAGAGGCTTTTAATATAAATGGGCAATTATATTAAAATACTGACTTTCATACTTAGACATTATGTTGTAGATACTTTATATTATATTTGATGTAAATTTAGTAAATGATATGCATGTGAAAACCTAAAATATAGGAGTGCTACTTCTTTAAATGAGAAGCATGAATAGTCTTGCAAAATGGATTCATGACTTTTATGCTTACAGAGATTTTATTGTTAATAATGTATTGTGTTTTTCTTTTCTGGTGAAGAATGAATCATTTTCATTTGGCAATGATTCTGAATTTTTTTTTTTGCAAGAATGATTATGCTTTTTAAATCGTGTGTGGGGCTGAACAAAGGGCAGTGATAAAAATAAAAATTATAACCATGATTCATCTTTTTATAGAATAAAAAGACAATAGTATAAATTATGAAGATTCCATTGCTTTTGCTTTAAGTGATGTGTAGAAGGACAGTTGATAAGCAGGTAGAAAGTTTGGACATGGAAGGAAATAATAATTATTAATCTTTCTGAGTTTAAGAAGTTTACATTGAATAGGTACAAAATCTTTCGAACATGATTCACCTCAGATGTTACTTCTAGCATGAGACTATCCAGGACTTGTAGGCCAGAAGGTTATACAGTTTTGGAACCCTTTTTTAGGAAAAATAATAGAAGATTAAAGCATACAGAATGAGAACCAAACATGATATTTATTTGGAATGAGAAGAGAGATTAAAACACTATAAATTTAAAAAAAAAGAGGGATGCCTGGGTGGTTCAGTCTGTTAAGCACCTGACTCTTGATCTCCGCTCATGTCATGATCTCAGGGTTCATGAGCTTGATCCCCATGTTGGACTCTGCACTACTCTGCACGAGCCTGCCTGGGATTCTCTCTCTATGATGCTCTCTTCCCCTCCCATGCTCTCTCTCTCTCTCTCTCTCAAAATTAATAAATAAACTTAAAAAAAATAAAGAAAAAATGACAAATGCTACCAGCATAATTTTATCCAGAAAAACATGGTATTTTAAATTATAACTATCTGACACATCTTCACAATCCCCTTTTTCTTTACATTTTGAACAGATTAAGTTTTGATTGCTTTTTCATGTGAAATGATTTTGTAATATCATTTTCTATGGGGTGAGTATGAACATAATTCAGTGTTTCACTAAGCATGTCTCACTGAGATTTGTTTGATGGTTTGATAGTTCGGATGCTTAAGTATGACCATACACAAATATAAGGCTGTGTGGTATTGCCATGGGACTTGTGCCCTTCAAACATAAGACTTCTGATAAATTCAATTTCACATAAGTCCTACAAAATATGTGGTTCATCTGTAATTATGTACTCTGCATTATTGAGACTTCCCCAAGATGTGAGAGCTTGTATTTTAATGCAGATGATAAATAGATCCTTTACTTAGAATTTTGTTCATTTGATGATTGGAAGAATTTTCTATAGATTAGCTTTTGGTTCTATACAATTCAAAACTTGTTGTTGTTTTTCTCCTATTTTCCACATACTCCTAGCACTGGATGCTGCTGTAAGAGACAAGTTTATCTCAACAGGATCTCTGTATTGGTCCCTCAGAGTATGATTCAGTGGGCAATACAAATATTTTGGGAAGCCATTCCTATAATGGGATAGTTCAGAATAACTTACCTGTATTAAAAAAAAAAACTGTGAGCAACATAAATATATTCCACTAACCCAAATTAAATGTATCTCGGCTCAACTTCCTCTTGGCTGGATCCCCCAAATGCTGATAGCCACTCTGATGCCACTTGACATGAGGGAAGTATGATGGAAGCATTCAGAAGGGAAAGATCCTAAACAACTGTGGTTAAGAAAAACATCTCACTTTTGCGGATGTTTCAAAAACATTTTGAAAACATGTTGCCGTCACCTCTCTGGGGCCATGGAGAGGTCCATGAATGTAAGTGGCTTTACAGCTCACTTTACCGGAGCTCTGCCTGGGCCCCCAAGTGTGGTGGGTCATATGCCAAGGGATGTGTGTGTGCCTAATGGATAGACATGAAGCATCAGGGGGAAATTTCTTATTTCTGCTCACCAAAGACCTGCACTGGACCATTAGCAATTCATTTCTTTCTCTTCATCCTTGGCCTTTTCGTTGGCAGAATTCTCTTTTGAAGATGCTACATCTCTTAGGAGGAGTGGCACAGACTCTTCATGGCCTTGTATCAGAGTGCTTCCCTCATTTCCTTTTTCCCCTAAGTAAAGATAGGACTTTGTGGGAAGTTTGGGTGTTGGGCTAGGAGAAAGGCTCAGCAAGGGAGGACAGTGGCAGAGCGAGCAAGATAGATGGGGTTTGGCCATAATTGCTGCAGCGGCATCATGCCAACACTAGAGCTTTCTGAGCCTTTGTTGTCATGCATGTGTGAGCGTAATTGTGTCATATGTGTCTCAGCGCATTTTTGTACGTAGCTGTCCCATTTTCTGTGCGGATTTTACATTCATAAAAAGTAGGAACAATGTCAGCTACATCTTTATTATTCTCTGAGGAGGGATCACCTCATGAACAGAGCTGCTGCTAGACAAGAAATGCCACAGGGCACTGGCTATACATTCAGTGCTCTGAATTCACTTGCGTATTAGCTTTTGTTCTCTGGACCTATTTATCTTTCATGGCCCCTGCTACCCTCATGTTCTTTTTCAAAGCAATGTATATATTTCTAAGCAGAAATCTTTTAAGCTAAATATTTAACAGAAACCCAATTAATAAAAAACAGATACATGTAGATCAGCCTTCTCTGAAGCAAGGGCTGGGGCATAAGGGCCTGGTCACTTGGTCTCCTTCTTTCCTTGTGGAAGTCCCTGAATGGACTTCCAGAAGCCCTTAGAGGTCCCACTGAATAAAATTTTAAAAATCCTGATGTGATTTCTAGATAGAGAAAGAAAAAATCTGGATTTTTATTGTGATTTGCATTTCTGCTAGTAGTGTGACAATAGGTAAATCATTAATTGCTGCAAACCTCAGGTTTTGCATTTGTAAAAGTGGAAAATAATACATTACTTTGCTCAGCCTATATTAAAGTGAGGCTATGAGAACCAAATGGTTCATATATGTGAAAGCTCTTCAAAGTATTCTACCCTTAACGATTGATTATAGTGCTATTTCTGTAGTCTAATAAAATCATCATTTAGATTATTAAAATCACAAAATCATGAACAATCCCATCTGAGTTACCTCTGCTACTCTGTGTCCTTGATAGTATTCCACGTCCCAAGTCAGTGGCCAAAACATGTAGTAGGATAGAACACCCACATACTATGACATGAAGGACAATGACTAAGCATATTCAGAAAGAAATGGAAAGTCACAATGGACTATAAGCTTTCCTGGTATTGGCAAATTTCTGTTCTGGCTCACAAACTATGGATGACATTGTTTATATGATACGATATGTAGAAACAAAATATTTGGAAGTGACAAATTAACCTCATTTTCAGTTTGTGCCCAGGTGTGTCTGATTGTAGAATCCACATTGTGAAAATGACAGGATATAAGAAGACCTAAAAGAAAGCAGAGGAAAAAAAGAATAGGCAGGGAAAAGTGAGTACAAAGTATTTGGACCAGTTAGCTTGAAGAAAAAACCCTGAAAGGTGATTTAATAATTGCTTTTTAGGACCTAAAGAGATTTATTATAGAGAATACAGTGTATGGCTGACTCTTCACAAAGAATTCACAGGTCTGTTGGAGCTCACAGGCCTTGGCCTTCAGGGAGAGTCATAGAAAATGGAAGAAGGAAGGCATCCTATGAGAAACATTGGGCCCTCTGCCATGAAATCCCTTTGGTACCTAAATCATTTCAAAGAGATAAAAGTATCACTCATTCTTAGAGACATATACTTTATCCTAGATGGGATTTAGGATGGAATGACATTGAGGAACTGGATTGGAAGCACGATTTTGGAGAAAAGTTGATGATTGACACCAGTGATATTCAGAGCCAGGAGGTGGGGAGAGGTAAATACTTACCAGCTCTTCTGAAATTATAGAACCCACTTCAGTTACCTGTAGAGATTGGCCTCCATACAGCATAGATAAGGAAGAAAAACCTCATAATAAGCAACTTTTCTTAATTGACCCGTGGGATGGCCCTGGAAGACAGAGAAGCTCAACCTACATCAAGATAAGCTTGGTCTGTGGTCAGACTAAAGAGCTTGTCTTCAGTTGTTTCAGGTTCTTAGGGAAGGGTTTCTAGACTGGGAAGCACTGAAAGGGAGAAAAGATACACAAAGCACAAGTGTCCTCTCTAGGTTTATAGACTTTCTACATTGTTAATGTAAAGGATTTGTCACATATTGTGGAGTCAGGACACATAGGATGAATCTGTGACTTCTTCAGATCAGTGTCCCTTATATTGTTCACTCAAATCCCGTATACTGAGAAACAGGTTGGAAATATGTCTACCAGGCAGGCCAGATCCATCCATTTCTTGTCTCTTAGAACATAGACAGATTTCCTGGTCATAGTGCTATTCTCTGTCTTCATAACTGCTGGACACAGGCCTAACACTTTCTAGATTACCAAACTTATTTGAGGAGAACAAACATGATCTAAAGAGTCAAAGGGATGAGAAACTAGATGTAGAAGGTGTCATGTTTTGCTGTTCTTTCCATTCATTTTACTTTCGGGAAGGATTTTACTTGTCATATGGTCTAGTTAAAAAAAAAAAAAAATTCACAGAACCCGCCAGTACAGAATACTGGAGAACATATTTCCTATTTACTTCCAACAATGAGACAAAAGTTTAAGCAGATAGTATTCTTTTTATAGTGAATTGTTAGAGATATTTTAAAAACCACTGAGAGTTACGGTTATTACCATGTCTTTACTACTTTCTTCCTTGCTGTACCTGATGATAAAGCATCTCCGAGAGTGATCTAATGTGTATTTGTAACTCAAATCTGTATCTGTACTGTATTAATACAGGTAACATCCTGCTTTACAGAGTGGAGCCAACACACATCACAGGTTAGTCCCAGGAAGTGTTTGGTTTTCTGGGTTTGGTTCTGCTCTATATCAAGATTTCAATTACAACGTTTAGATTTCTATGGTGGCTTTGCATCGGTTAGAACTGAAAGAGTCTGTTACTTACAAGAGGCCATAAGGAACAAACACTTCAAGACACATGGAGGCCTTGCCCAACATAATCAACCTAGTTAATAGAAAAACTAACACCATAATGTGTCGAATGTTCTTGGCATGCAGTACATCACAGTACTTTTTGATATCTTCCGGTATCTGGATAATTCCAACCTGGAACTGGACTCAGAGGTATATAATTGGGATGTACTCCAGCCCATCAAACACTAGGTGGCATCTGTCTCTTTGTGCATCTGATGAGTAAGTAGATAGTGTTTCATTTGGACTTGTGCATTGAGAGGGGAGTAGACAATAATTAGCCATCTATGATCTTTGTTCTTTTGTAAATTTGGGTAAGGTAACCTGGTACCTATGACTCATAAACCAGTATCAGTATTGTAAGTGAGATGTAGCAAATATGATAGATATAAATATTCCTTGTAAGAACAGCTATCTTTAAGAGGTATTATAGCCTTCCCACCTTGGCCATCAGATATCTAAAGATATTAAAAACTCATGACCTCATGAAAATAATCAAAAGGATTGGTTGCAGATTAATAAAACCATTTAATGGAATGAAAATTCTATGTTTATACTTACATAAACTTTGAATGATAACAACTGGAGGTGTGATAAAACTTCCAATGCTCCATTAGTAGAATTTGGTAAAACCATGTAATCAGATATAGCTAAGGGAATAATTTCTATTCTGAACCAGTCTGGTTTTCTTAAAGTTTTAGTTTCTAGGGATTTTACTATAAGGGATTAATGCTCTTCTCTTCCATGTTTAAGCTGTCAATGTCATATTCTTGAATCAGGAGCCTGCACTCTCCTGCGATGTCTCCTGTAAAATCCCTGCTGCCTGCTTATTGTCCCTGCAAGTTCTCTCTTCTTTCCTGAAGCTCTGCACGATCTATATTTGCACTCAGAGTACACTGTTCAGCAGAATGGTTGCCTCTCCTATTTGGTTTCTTTGTGGCAGGGGGAGAGGCCATTTAAATTTTGCCTCTTTTGGTAGAACTTCTGTAACTTCCAGATATAAGCTGGAAACTGGCCCCCTATTTTATAGAAACACAGCCGACAAGTTCTGCTTTCAAGCAGAATAAACTTATAGACAGATTTTGCATAGTTGGGTGCAGGGGCTATTATAAAAAAATGGGCCCACTACTGACTCTAATGGTCTCTTAGCCTTGCTTTGTTCCTCTATTTTCGTTGTGATCTTAATAAGCATTATGTCATGATATCACTTTAGGGGAGGAAAGGAGCACTTTTCAAAACGGTGATCAAAGTGAATGTCAGAATCTCTTACTAAGGACCCAGTCATCTTTCTGCAGTCAGAAACATCTCAGGTATTTTACTCTTTAATAGTTTCATTCTACAAGAATCTCCATTTGCACCTCCCAGCTGGGAACTGGAGGGGATTGTTTAGACTGCTGGTGTTCATGGTAGATGTGGCGGAAGGGCTGGCATCATGCTGATATTGGCGGAGGGTGCAGTTTGACTCACTTACTATGTATGATGGTTTATTCTGTGTCTTGATAATGGTGTGTTTTAAAACTGAGGCAGGGAGCTAAATAAACTCAAAAATACAGCTATAAAATATTGGGCTAGGAAATTTTAACATGGTAATAATATGAATTGCTATTAATAGGTATTCTGTACAGCTTTAAAGAGTAAGTCTTATATTAAAATGCTGTAAATTTTACAGAGAATGTTGAGAATAGATGAATAGCATCTATATAAGGAAAATCTGAAAATCCTTGACAAAAGCACTGTTTGCCCAATGCATTCATAATGCTAAGGGAAAGAGAGAAGGGTGAAGAAAACCTTACATAAAACAGAGAAGGGCAAACAAAGACTTGCTAACATTCTCCTTGCCATTATCAATCTTTCTTTCTAGGGCTAATGCCTGTGTACAAGACATGTACATTCATCTACCCATGACATCTGTGCAGAGCATGGAACACCATATCTCTAAGTCTGTAATTGCTTGCCACTCTGTGCTGGGGAAAATGAACTCCTGATATTTGGAAACAAACAGACTTTGCCTTTATGGCAAAGCAATGGTATGCTTGCCATTTAATGTTCTTAGCTACTTTGGTGACAAATAAAGGAGTGGGGAAGAAACTGTATTTCTATTAGTCCTAGCTACTTATAGAAACAGATATTCTTTTTGAAAACAAAACATATTTGGTACATAAATAGGGTTTGTAAGAAAAATTCCAATTGCAAATTTGCAAACATTTAGGATGGCTTTTAATACTTAACTTGCTAGAAGATACAAAGCCACTGGAGTTCTCAAGGTTTTTATTATGTATGAAGGAAAGGATGAGCAGACTTTAGTATAAGCTTTTCAGTTGGAAAAAATCAAACTATGCTAGGATAATCAAATTCTCAATCAGTGAAAGCCTTTGAGGTTCTTGAAAACAAACAACTGAAAAACCATGAACCCGCGCTCTTGCTGGTTTTTCTGATATAGTTCTTTCCTTGTCCTTGAAAGCCGTACAGTTAATCCCTCTCTAGTTAATCCATCAAGTCTGCTTCCCTTTGTATGGCTCCACATCAGCCATTGCAGTGACCAGAGGGGAAACACTGGTTTCTTTACTTTGTGACCCTGGTGGGAGTCCAGGAGCTATCCTGAAAACCAAATGCTGGTGGTCACAGAGGAAATGCTTCTTTTGGTTTTGCTTTTGGAAATTGCACTTGATCAGTACGATGACGCTACATTGCCAGTACGTTTTCTGGACTTTACATGAAATGTCTTTCCTCATAAAGACAAATACCTTCAGGAACAAGCAGAATATTAACCAGAGTGCATTATTAGTTGCCTTCAGAGTCTCTGAGGGGAAATGCATTCAATAACAATTTAACAAATATTTGTTGAACACCTACTTTATTCCAGACAATGATAAATATATACAATGATAGATAAGACAGAAAAGGCCATGTCTTGACTGGGGCTTACACTCTAGTAGGGGAAGATAGACAATAAATACGTAAAAAATATAAACGTTAAATAATTTAAAGTAGTACTCCAGTTATCTATTAGTGTTGTAGGGGAGGAAAAATAATTTTCCCCCTAACCCTTCTGAGTTCTTGGCTGAGACCTCTTGTAATAAAAGACAGATTAACGAGAAAAAGAAACAGAAGTTTATTAACATGTGTACCTCATGTATACCTGGGGGATACCTAGGGAAACTGAATAACTCCCTGAGGCGGTCCAAACCACCAAATTAAATACCAACTTTAGCTAAAGACCAAAGAAACATGTTGTGGGGAATGGAGGCCAGTTATGAGGGCTCACAAGGAAAAGCACAGTAAATAAGGGTAAGGTTTGGTATACAGATTTAAGTGGGTACCTTCTTTACTGATAAAATTCTCTTGTGATTTAAAGTCATCATTCTCTTTTTGGTACAGAGAGGGAGACACTTACAAATGGAGATCTGCTTTATAAATGTAACTTTCCCTTATAAAAGTGTTACTTCTATTTTCAGAGCTTCTCTAGTGTCTGCTATTTCTCAAAAATAATCAGCTCAGAATAATCTTTATGCCAGAGGCATACTCTGGGGTACATATTCTGCTATTCTTCATTGTATAATGAATCACCCCAAAACTCAGTGCCTTAAGACAACTGTTTTTGCTGTGTTTTTGATTTGTGGGTCACAAATGTGGGGTGAGTTTGGCAGGGCTGGCATCTCTGATCCACACGGCATTGGGTGGGACAGTCGGGCACCTGGTGGGGATGGATGTCTACTTCCAAGATTTCTTTTGCACTCACGTGTCCAGTGTCTCAGTGGTCTCGACCTCTTTCTCTTGCCATGTGAGGTCTCATTCTCTAAGGCCTTTCCAAGTGGCTTGCGTTTCTCACAAAATGGTTGTCTCGGGTAGCTGCAGTTTTTACATGGTGTCTGACTTCCAAAAACCACAAAACAAAAGTTGGTAGGGTAGCGAAAGGCAATCCTGGCAGTGGTACATGTAATTTTGGTGTATTCTACTGGACAAACTAATCTCAGCACTCACCAAACTTCAAGAGGGGGTTGAGTAATAGACCACCTTTTTAGAGGTGAGTGGCAAAGTCATATTGTAGAGCAGGTAGGATGAATGATATTTTTGCATCCATCTTTGGAAAATACAGTCTGCTACATGCTTGAAGAAAACAAGGCAGAGAAGAATGGGTGGGGCCAGAACAAAGACGGAGACTTATTTTTAGTAAGTTCTAGTTGAACAAACTTGAAAAGAAATAGTCCATTTATATTCACATAATGTCCCATTAACAATATTGATGCCAGAGTTTAGATGAGGAGTGGCAAGCTGAAGATAGAAATTGTTTATCCACCTTCTCTGAACATTTGCTTCGGTTCATCCTTAATCATGTACATTCTTCTTTTTTGCCTAATTATGCACTAAAGGTAGGTGATAAATTTCAATGCTGACTGCTCAGATATGGTTTTGGTACAGGGTTGGTAAATCTAACACAAGCAAATACAGACATATCAGAATTGATGTTGCCTATCAATTCTCATGATCCAAATAACTGGAACAAGGTTGTGGGTGTTGGCAGCACTGTGAGTGATGGAGAAGAGAGCTCTTCGAGGCATTTTACAATAATGCTCATCACAGTTAAGGAGCGTTTTGTCCCTCAGTATTTTTGCAAAATCATTGCTTATTATTGACCACAACTTCTTGTAAACTTCCCAGGAAGTCACGTGAACCACTGGTAGGTTATGGAGTTTTATGTTAAGTAGCTCAGCAATTAGCACACTCTTAATTTTCTGTCACTAGAATCCTATCTATCTATCTATCTATCTATCTATCTATCTATCTTTTTTTCAATTTTAGAGAGAGAGAGAGAGAAAGAGAGAGAGAGCAGGGGAAGGACAGAGAGAGAGAGAATCTTAAGCAGAGAACCAGCATGGAGCCTGACGAGAGGCTCAATCCCATGGCCCTGAGATCATGACCTGAGCTGAAATCAAGAGTTGGACGCTCAACTGACTGAGCCACCCAGGTGCTCCTATATATATTTCTATGCCCTATGTTAAGCTTGAACTCACAATCCCAAGATCAAGAGTTGCATAGTCCACCAGCTGAGCCAGCCAGGTGCCCCTAGAATCCCTTCTAAGTTACCAGTCCTTGTTCTGCTTAACACCTTCAAGTAAACAGACTCACAATGTGTTGTACAACATTCGTTTTGTCAGTGGCTGTCATTTTTCTTCTGGTGTGTAAGAATTGCTGGAGGACTTTTGAAACGCTAATTTCCAGGCCTTACCTTCAGAGATTCTAATTCAGTAAGGTTGAAGGGAGCCTTGGGCGTTTGTATTTTTAAAACATTCCAGATCATTCAGTGGCAGATGTTTAAAGAATATACCACTTTGAGTTAATGGCTTAGTGACTATTGGTGTCAACAATATTTAAAAAATATTTTTTAGGCCACATAATATGAAATCTAGCATATGCTCAGTGTATTTAAAGACTATCATTGCATTTGACTTTGATATAATCTTGACTGGGATGAAGCTTCATTAATGTTTTTCCATTTAATTCCATTCAACAGCCATTCATTTAGCACCTAGAGTGAATAGGAGACTATGGTAGGTGCAAAGAGTCCAAGGATGGGTAAGACATGATACTTGTTCCTAAGGAATCTACAATTTGACTTTCCATTTGTTAGCTTCTTTTTACTAATAAATATATTAGAGAATGACTTAATTTACTGCTAGGAAAGTGAGAGATGGGAAGACATGATATAATTCAATTTCAGCTAAATTCAGAATTAGGAAATTAGAGTCCCAGTTTACCTTAAGTTTGTTTTTGTGCCTTGAGCAAAGCACTCTGTATCTCAAGTCTTCACTTATTTTATATCTAAAATAAAGAGGCTAGATTATATAATTTTGAAGATTTTTTGTACTTCTCAAATTCAGTGGTTCTATATTAAGGATACTATAACTTTATGTTAGAAAAACAATGAACAGAAGCAAGCATAGGAATTGCTAATACACACATGAAAAAATGCTCAACATTTTTGGTCATTACAATCACAGTGAGATAGCATTTCACATCCACTAGAATGCCTATAATAAAAAAGACAATGACAAATGTTGGTGAGGATGTGGAGAAACTGGAAATCCTCATAGTTTGTTGATGGGAACGTAAAAGACATCACTGCTTATGTTCATGATGATGTGGCCACGGAAGGGCTGGGGGCTTCAGCCAGAGAAAAGCACATAGATAACTCTTCATCCCTTTGCATTAAGAGCCATGACATCCCTTCCTTGTGACCTGACACCTGTCTTCTGACCTCATTTTCCTTCTAAAATGGTTGCTTTTCCATTGATTTCCTGGATCCACACTTTCTCAATCTGGTATCTAAGCACATGGACAGCTTTCTGACTAAACCGAGACTTCTTTCTGGTGTTTTCTTTCAGAAAATCCTTTGGTTCGGGCAGCTGGGTGGCTCAGTCGGTTGAGTGTCTGACTTTGGCTCAGGTCATGGTCTCATGGTTTGTGACTTTGAGCCCCGCATTGGGCTCTGTGTTGACAGTGCTGTGCTCAGAGCCTGGAGCCTGCTTTGGATTCTGTGTCTCCCCTTCTCTCTGCCCACCCCCCTCACATTCTCTCTCTCTCTCAAAAATAAATAAACATTAAAAAAATTTTTAAGAAAATCCTTTGGTTGATATACTCAACCCTAGAAAAACTAGCAGTGATGCTAGGACCCCAGAAACAAAGCACATTCAAGGTTCTGACTCCCAGGAATCCTGACAATAATTATTTAATCTGAGGTCCTATCTTATAATTCTTTTGAGACTGTCAGTGTTTGTCAAAGGGTGATTCATGGACCACCTGCATCAGAAATCACCTGGTGGGATTTGTTGAAACCATAGGTTCCGGATTCTGTTTCAGAACAGAATATCTAAGGGTGGATCCTGGAGATTCTTAGGTTTGCTCAGGTTTGAGAATCTCTGGGATAGCTATCACAGTAGAATTCCATAGGAATGAGGCATGTGAAAGATGATTGATGAACAGTAGGACCCCAAAAGTCTCAAGGATGTCAACAAAAAGGGAAGCCTGAAGAGAACCACAAGGGCCTGTTGAAGAGAGCATCAAGGATGCATTTTTAGGAGATGGCAGATCAAGGTAGATGTTGTATGTCACAGCTGCTGTTTCAACAAAAAGGATAGTTTTCATATATACACTGAGTAGAAGTGGCTGCTAGGGCCACATCAGGATTGATATTTTACTCCATTCCATTGGAATTTACTGAGCATTAACTGTGTACTTACTAATGAGCTAACTGCTGTTGAGGTACATAAAAAAGTACTAGGGCTTTGCCCTTGAGGAACTTGTGATTTAGTTGGGGAGCCACTTGGAGACAGTCCAAGGAGGGCAGGCAATCAGGTGCTAAGATGGTGTCAAATTTCGTGAAGGAAACAATGAAGGGAGAAAGTGCATATGATTGTGATTTACAAATAGTGATTACTGCTATGATTGTCATTCTAGGCTCTGAGAGTTCAGGAAAGGTCACACCCGCCCCTCACGTCAAGATCACTGTCAGAAACATCAACTTGAACACAATTCCACTGTGTTTTCTCTGTAGGCAGTGATGGGGCGGTCTCATGAAGTTTCCTTTGTGTAAAGGAAACTTACATTGTTGAAGGGCAAGACAAGTCTTGTGCAACCTGCCAGAATGAATTACAATTCCCCTTGGACTCCACTCAAATTAAATTCCTACTTCGTTAATTAATTTGTTGCTGTCCTTGTTCTACCTCTTGCCACTGTCTTTGTCCATATGGTGCTGGATTACACTATCTAATAATCAGAGATAGGCATGCCTGGCACACAGTGAGAGCTCAGTAAATACTTGCTATCACCATTACTATTGTTTTCATCATCTTCTCCAATGTACAAAGTTACATAAGAAAACAAAGACATACTTCTTCTCATGGAATCCTAGGGTTGGAGAAGTTTCAAAGGTCACATAATTTAATTTAATTAATTGATATTAGAATGCTCTCTACTGTGTTTCTGACAAGTGTCCACCCAAGTACTCAATCAATCCTTCTATTCTTTTCACCATGTCCCTGCCTTCTGGGCCAGCTCAGAACACTACTGGAGAACACAAACGAAGTGTGTGATACAGGGTCCCAGGGCTTTGCCGAGTCTAGCTTCCCCCGCAAGTCCTCCACACCATGAGGGCCTGGGAACTTAGCTTATTCCCAGATGCAAAGTTATCCATGGCTGCCGTGTCATACTGTGCCTCCATTTCTCCTTCAGCAGAAGTTGGGTTCTGGCACTCCATCTTAATCTTACCAGTTTTGAAGCAAACTCTCATCTTCTTGTAATTTTCCTTTCTTCAGTAGTACATAGAGCAGGCCACCTGTGCATTCCCCAAATGCACTTCTGCTGGAGTGTGTGTGTGTGTGTGTGTATGTGTGTGTGTGTGTGTGTGTTTGCAAGTAGGGGGGACTTGTAGAAGCAGAAACTGAGGTTCACAGGCTCAGAGCAGTTGGCCTGCGGTCAGAACATGTAGATTCACAGCTCAGACTTGCTGGTGGCTTGGGTCTGCTCACTAAATAGCCTGAGTCTCTGTCTTCCCATCTCTAAAGTGGAGACAATAATAATTATTATGCAGTTTCTGCAAGGATTAAAAGAGATGGGGTGTGTTTAAGTGCTTAGCACAGTATATGCCTCTCATAAGGTTCATTTTATTCACTCATGACCTGAGGTTTCTCTGTGCTTGGCTGAGGCTGTGAAAGAGAGAGTCAACAGTGAGAACCTTGTTTTCACAAGGGTGTGGGGAAATGGATGTTAGCTTGAAATTAGCCTCTTATGTCTCATTGTCTCAAGCATTATTTTGAGCAAGGGGTAAGGAGGAGGGTGAGGACAAATTTTGGTCTTGCATAAGACTTTAGAGAGGATGGTGTTCATTTTCTTCGTCTCAAAAACACGTGCACAATCACACATAGAGAGCAAAGACATGCCTGTCAGCCCTGTTGTCCTTGCACTGCATGGCGCTGCTGCCTCCTTATGCTGGTTGCTCTCAGGTATTTTTGTTGAGCCTATCAGCTGCCTTAAATGTACAGTCTAGTTGGATGTGACAAACAAAAACAATAGCAAAACAAAGCCACTTTCTGTTCTTCATGCAGTCCTAGATATTTTTGTGGCACAGAATGGATGGGGAGAATGAAGAGAGCCACAGGCTGCATTTACTGTCCCTCTTTGTCTTCCTCCTCCCTGCCAGTGCAAAGCTGCCAGTACCCATCACATCACATCACTTCCTTTCTTACTCCTCAACCCTTGGGGTTAGGGTGAGCATTTGCATTAATGTCAGAGGAGACCAGGTTCAATGTGAATTCTTGTGCGTCATGCTGCTAATGACCTGTGACTTCCCAAGAAGGCTTTCCTAGTATATTTCTCTTATTCCTCTGGAAAGAGAAGTCCACCTGTTATAAACTTCGTCTTGAACATATTGCAGACAAAAGAATTATTGTTTCCTAAATGGGGTAAAATTTGAAGTATTGACATTAGTCAAAAGGAGAGCAGCTGTCAGGTCAAGACATACTTTTAATATGTAGGTGTGTTGCATAAGGCAGTGGGGAAAAGCAATTATAGAGTTTAGATGCATTAGGAAAGATAATACTTGGGAAGGTTTTCTGTCCAAGAGAGAGGCCTCAGAAGAATTCCCTTTATGATAAAATAAAGAAATTAGGCCTTCCATTTACCTGACAGAATGATGGGGCAGAATATGCTATGCCTAAAGGCAGGCTGGCCAAGGGAAATGAATGAACCTGGGATCCAGACAAATGGTTTTTAGTCTTGGCACTTCTACTTTGTGACCTTGGCTAAGTTACTTCATGCTTCTAAATCTCAGGAACATCACTTATAAAATGGGTGGGTGCTGTACTGTATAGAGATCGGAGATTAAATAAATATATAACAGTACTTACGTACCTACCTTATATCTGCCATCGCTCTCTTCCCTTCCTATCCTTCCCTTTCCTTGTCTTATCTTCCCTTCCCTTCCTTTGTTGTCACAAATCATAAAAATTTTCTCCATGTCAAAATCAGTTTTACACACTTGCAGAAAAAGCAGGCAACTTCATTAAATGATTTGAAAAGGAGCTAAGAAGCTCCTCTTCTGACCTCCCCCCCGCTCTGGTTTTCTCAATATCTAAATTCTTCTCTGAGTCATTTTCAGGAGGATTAAAACACAGAAGGTGTCAGTGTTTTATACAATTTTATACAAATATTATCTGGTTTTAAAGCACTGAAGTAATGCAAGCCTTTGGCAACTTAGCGTGAGTTAACCAATTTGATGAGGAGGGAAATAAATGGGCCACATGAGAAACTTGTTTAATGGAGAAGAAGAGATAAAGAAAAAAGCAGAGAATAGAGAACTGCCTGGGGGGAGAGGTTTGATGGACACCCCCGGGATGGCTGTGGTGGGGGGCGATGTGGACACCCACAAGAAAGGTGAACAAAGGCCGGAGAGTGTATGAGGAACAAAGAGCCGGAAGCATATGGATTTCAGGCTTGCCATGTACTGTAGTTCATGTTTTACCTCTTTATTTGCTTTTATTCTTGCATTTACATCTTGGCTGCCAAGAGTGTGAATAGAGATAAAGGAGGCTGGGGTGTTGTTTTCTTTTTACCTTTTCTTTTTTTTTTTAACATCAAAGGTTAACTGTTTGGCAAATGACTACTTGGTATGCACTTAATGGCACCACAGTGTCCAATTCAGCCCATTTGAATGAGCAGGATTTCCCCAGGAGAACTTTATTCACTCTGGCTTGATGGCACTAGGAAATAATTTTCGCTTCTAGGCAGTATATACTCCTGGTTCGTCCTGCCCCATCCCGCTTATTGCCATAAATACCAATGCAAGGGTTTAAACACAGAATCCGGGGCTATCACATTTTGCTCACCTTTAGTGTTTTTACACACAAATATACACATCTTCCCAAATTGTACCAAAAATAAAATATGACAATGATGAGCTACATATTAATGTACTTGCACATATTAGCATACTAGGGGTTTGGGTTGTTAATAAAGCATGATTGGTCTGGGAAATATTAATAACCTTCCAGACAGCTTCTTGTGGATGTCTGAAAGTATTTCTGCATTTCATTTTCACTGCGAAAAGAGAGATGTAACAATTTAGGGTCTAATGGTCAAATGATTCTGCTCCTACCCAGACACTGTCATTTATGCACCATGATTATGCTGATGGATCTTTCCAATTTTGTCAGACTCTTCTGTATCATTATTCCTTCAGCTGGTTAGTTTCTGGCTTCCATATCAGCCCCAAAGAAAAACAGTTAACAGCGCTCACATTTCTGTTGCTAATCTTTGGTTTATTAGATCTTTTCCTATAATTGCATTTCAGGGGCTCTGCTCAGCTGCTGGAAGAGTTGGTGTATGTCAGGTATTATTGTAAGACTTGGGGATGGTAATCCTGGGCTTTACAGGGTAAGACAAATGTGGTATTGGAGAAAAATAGCTTGTTGATGGTGAGGCTTAGTAAGAAACATTTGTTTTCCTTCCAGCCTTGGTTGTTAAATTAAATTATGACTTTGAGGAACAGAGGCTCTAAATTCTTTCTTCCTGCCTTGAAAGCATATTCAGCCAGGATTTTATGCTGGGTCCTGTCCCTTACTCTGTCAGTGGCTGGCACCCTGATGAAGACTGCTGTCAGCTTAAGATAAATCATATTTCTAACATATTTTTTTTTCAGCTTGGACAGCCAAAATTAGTGCAAGGAATGTCAGTCTGTTGCCAGATCTGTCAATATAAAGTTTAGATCACAGTTAACTGGTGCCAGTTTAGTTAACTACCTGACAAAAAAGGCTCATAATATGCCATGAAGAATGATTTCATTCTTAAAATGATAGATGCTCAAAGCCAGCAGGGATGCTGAAACCGACACTGGCCCTTTTAAAAAGGACTTGATAACATTATGAAATAATGGAAGGAAAGAAAGTTTGACCTGGAAATAGATGGAGTTTGAAAAACCCTGTCTTTGTTTTACACAACGTATCTGCTGGTATGAAAGAAATCCCAAAGCACCCTCAGTTTGGAGCCATGCGGAGATTTGTCATGTGATAAAATAGCTTCTTGGTTAGCCCAAGCTGCTTCTAAGGTTTTTGTTGATATTCCAAACTCCAGAATGACAGAGTACAGGCACAAGTTGGTTTAGGAATAGACATGTTTCACTGTATTTGTTAGAGTAAGCTCATCTGTGTTAACGAGTAGACGCAGAAATACATAATGGTTCATACACGGTTTATTTCCTAGCCTTTCATGAATGCAGTACAGATGTTTCTAGTCCTCTTGTGGCTTTCCTCCATGTGACAATTCAGGGATTCATGCTCTTTTCATTTTGCAGCTGTACCATCCTCCAGTCTAGACTATTGCGTCTCAAACTTGAATGAATACATGAATGAGTCCCCTGGGGAGCTTGTTAAAGTGCAGATTCTGTTTCAGGAGGTCTAGGATGGGACCTGCGATTTTGCATTTCTAATAAGTGCCAGGTGACGCTAGCGCTGCTGATTCATGGACCAGACTCTGAGAAGCAAGCGTGCAAAGCACCTTGTCATCTGTGGGGCAGGTTTGTAAGTGGCATATGTCCTATCTGTTCACGTTTTTTTGACCAGCACTCAGAAGATGGCTCTAACCGATTCCTGGGAGGCCAGGAACTGTAGGCTAGCTATGTGTTCAGGGAGAAGAGGAAGCACATCTTAGTGAGCTTCAGAAGTCTTTGCCACATTAGGTCATCTAGGATGCTAGGGCTCATTTAAAAAAAATGTTTATATATTTATTTTGAGAGAGAGAGAGAGAGCGAGAGCACACGTGCAAGTGAGGGAGGGGCAGAGAGAGGAAGACAGAGAATCCCAAGCAGGCTCCATGCTGTCAGTGTAGAGCCTGATGCAGGGCTTGATCTCACTAACGGTGAGATCGTGACCTGAGCCGAAATCAAGAGTTGGACGCTTAACTGACTGAGCCCAGGCACCCTGAGCTCATTTTTTATAATCTGCTGATAATCCTATTAAAAATTCCTTCTAGATTTCCCTTTTCCTGATGCTTTCTCAATATTTAAAAAAATGTTGACAGTTTGCTCTCCTCCTTTGGGAATGATAATAATACCTGGCACTTACAAATAATTTTTTTTTAAAGAGGTACAAAGCTTCTTTGGAGCTGGTTTTCATTAATCTTGTAGGTTAGAAATGGGGATGGTCACCATTTCCATCCCTTAGACACTTAGGTTTGCAGAGTGGATGTGGCCTCTCTGTGGTAGACAGAGAACTGGTCAAGTAAGGTGTTGTTACCATCAACCTCCTCCTGCAGTCCTTTGTGGTTTCCTCTGATGGCAACGCCCATGGCTTTTCTACTTTTCTATCTACCTTCTTCTTTAGCTGAATAGAGTTTTCTCCAAGCTCTGTGCTGTGCTTATATTTATATGGCATATTTGTCCTTAAAGGATTCAAGATCCATTTGGACTATATAATTCATTTTAGATAGCTCAGTAAAAGGTTAGCTGAACTCAAGCTCCAAGGACAATTTCAAACAAATGCATATATTTCTGTATCTGGTCTTCAAACAGGTAAAGTGGGGAATGACTGTGGGTCTGCAAGGCACTTGTTTGATTTCAGCTTGTGGTCATCAAGGCAGAATTCACTATTATCTTATGATGCCTAAGCTGTAGGTGGGGAAAATGGAGAGCTTTCTTATTTCTATTTTATGCCAAACTGGAGGAGAAAAATCCCTAAAGCTCTTACAGGTTTTGCAATATATCTTCCCAATGTAGTTGTGGTCTGCATGCTAAATGATATTATAGCAGTTGGTAGTTTTTTGAGCCTAATGTATGTGTTTAGCTTACAAAACCTGCCCTGGTAAAAGGAATTTTTTTGTTATCACTCCTGTTTTCTCACTTATGCACCTGGATGAAATCATTTAGTCAGCCTATAAGAAATCTGTAACAAAGAAAGTTTAATATTTCATTAATAAACTGGCAATTCTTTATTTTTGTTCCCAAAGGACAAATTCTATTCTGTGGTTCTTTTGTACAAATGCAATCTTGGAATGTGTGCTAAAAAGCAGGGTCAGAAATTTCATCTGATAGCTCATGGGAGGCACATAGCCTTCTACCTCAAGGTTCTCACCCTAAATCTGCCCAATGTTTAGGCCTTTGTAATCCCATATGCCAGTTTCTGTCTTTAATGGTGCCTTTCCTCACATTTGGGAAAATGAGAGTAATTTCATGTTAACTCTCAAGTCACCTGCTGTACTTGCTTAAGTTACACTGTCATCCAACATTTGGTTTGCTCCTGATCACTGCCTTGGACTCTTGGACCACAGGTCTCTCAAAAAGTCTCCTTCCTCTGCATACGCATCAGCAGAAAATGATCCAAGCCAGACCACAGTTCCTTCTCCTGTCCTGTTCCTTGGGTTTTCACCCTCCCAAATGCATGCTATATAGGAATACACAAACTGACTAGTGCATTGGGAAAACTAAAAGGAACTACATCATAGCAGGAGAAAATTTTCAATTCTGTGTGTCTCATGTGAGAGTTCCTATCATCTGAAGGAAAAACTTACAGGCATTTAAATGCCTCCTAGGTGTCATCTCAGGCAAATAAATGCCCTAGTTCCTATCTTGACCTTATGCTGAATGACCTTAAGCTTCTTGACCTTATGTCCAACTTTTTGTAAAGAAGGATGCCTCCTTCTTAAACATTCTACAGGATGTATATGTGCTTTCTTCCAGGCTCGTTATCACCCTATGATCCTTCTCTTTGCCTCATCTGGTAGCAGGACTCAGCTGTACCCAGCAGCACTGCCCTACCTTGGAGACCTCAAGGCTTAGTAACATCCAGTGGCGGGGATTGGAGCAGGCTTGGCAGGAGAGTCTAAGATGAGCATGGGCAATTTTGGTCTAGTAGAAATATCTGAGTGGATTTAGAAGCTCTGTGTGGTTCCCTTCTAACATTCGTGCCAAAAGGAACTGGAGGATAAGAGTTGCTGTTTGCCATCCAGTCAGCAGCTATTGAATAGAGTGAATATACATGTGTCCAAATAAACTCATTTGCTCCCCAGAAAAATATTAATTCTCAAAAACAGTAGTGTTTAGATCAGTGTTAAGCAGAAAAGTGTTTCCTGAAGTAAAACCTAATCTGCACAGACTCCTGAATTATTCAGATGAATTCAGGAGAGATTTCTTGCTGACCCTGGCTTTTTTTCCCCCTCAGTGTTCAGGGTACACCCTGGGGTCTCTAGCTACAGAAATGCATGAGGAGGCTGAGTGCACTATACTGAAGGTTACACAAATACCAAGAAGAAGATTTGAAATGACCAGTTTTGGGTATGTTAGGACAGATCACATTCCTAGTCAGGAGACCACCCCACCCCCTTACTTCTTTTTATTTAAGTTTAAGGGAAGCATCATCATTCGAATTGGAGTGGGGAGATGGGGAGGCAGTGTTGCCTCTTTCAGTGGCCTTGTTTTGCCCTTCTGGTGTAGGGAAACTTAGTCATTGTTTGCTTGTGAAGTATTTGTGGACAGATATTTGAAATATAAATAGTGTAATTGTCATTCTGATGGCATGAATTAATATATATGTATTTTAAAGTGCAAGAAAAGCTGTTATTTAAAATCAATATACTTAGAGAGAAACTCTTTTTTTTTTCTTATCCTTATATATGAGCTTCTGAAATGAAAGCTAGAGGATATTACTACCGTGCAAGTCTTTAACCATCTGAATTATATATATAGATATATAAATTGTGTATATTAAGTTATATATATAATACATATATTTAAAAGACTAGAGAGGGTCATTATCTGGTCTAATAACAACTTAATTTTTTTAATAGCAACTTAGTTCTACGAGTCATCACTTTGTGGGCCTACACTAAAAATAGTACCATTCGGTTAGTGTTGAGTTTCTTAAACATTATATGTGTCTTTGAAGTAAGAGATAGGAAAGAAAACTTGAACTTCAAGAACATGTCAGGGCACTTAGGTGGCTCAGTCAGTTAAGCATCCAATTCTTGATTTAAGTTCAGGTCTTGATCTCAGGGTCGTGTGTTTGAGGGTTGTCTGTACTGAGCATGGAGCCTACTTAAAAAAAGAAAAAAGAATATTCTAGAAAAAAAATCAGATTCTCACTTTTATTTATTTATTATTTAAAAAAATGTTTATTCATTTCTTTTGAGAGAATGAGCGCAAGTGCGTGAGCAGGGGAGGGGCAGAGAGAGAGGACGAGAGAGAGAAAATCCCAAGCAGGCCCCGGGCTGTCAGCACAGAGCCCTCCCTATGCGAAACTCCATTCCATGAAATGTGAGATCTTGACCTGAGCTGAAATTGAGAGTTGGATGGTTAACTAACTGAGCCACCCAGGTGCCCTCAGACTCTCACTTTTAGAAGGAAAGTTGGAAATTGTCCCTAAACCACAAATGAAACTGAGGGCCAGAAAGATTAGATTCAGTGACTCCAGTGTACATTGTTTGAAAGCAGTTATGGTGGGAAAAGAATGGCAGGGGAGCAACAACTGTTTTGTGTTGCCAAATCCTACGTCAGTCGGTGTAGGAGAGATGAGGGGAAGAAACCAAAATGATGTAAACAAAAGTTCACTGGCTGAAGTCTTAGACAGATTTGAATGCTTCTAAGGGATGTGGCCACAAGTAAACTATGTCCCAAACTATCCAAATCACAGAGTATTGGAGTTGGGGTAGTTATCAACAGACATCCATCTTTATTCCAAGGAGTAGGCTCAGAGTAATCGAGCGGCCTGTCCAATGTCACTCTGTTTCTTGGTTGTAGTCGTAGGATTAGAATTCAGGTTTTCAGAATCTTCATCCTGGTATTCAGGTCTTTTAAATGATGATTTCTAGATTTCTATGGAGGGGGTTTAGAAGCAGTCTTGGGGGTGAGGGAGAGGTTGAGCCTTTAGCACTGGGACTAAACTTTAATTAGCACATTTGGAATTTTAATTGCTTTAATTATTGAAGTTCTAAGACTTCACTTGAATAGGCTTTTATGATTTTACAAAATGCTTGAAAACCTCTGTACTATTACATGTTTCCATTTATAGACTGCAGATAACTTATTTGACCTGTAAACTATGAAAGTCTTTTTTATGCTTATTAATATGGCCACTGTCTTTGTAGTTACTCTTGTTTTGCTCAACAATATCCAAGATAATTAGATTTGTAGACTTCAATAGATGGTATGGTATATTTCTTGACAAATATAGGTTATATTGCCAGGAATTTTGGCAAAAATCAAAACTCCTGATTGATTGCCTCTTGATTCTAACAAAAATCTATTAAAATGTTTAAGACTGAATAGTTTAACTTCTCATTAAACCCATGGATAATTTTCTTTTAGTCTTTTTGGATTTCTTTAGGTTCTAGACACCAGGTTTTCCATCTTTTGAAAAGGACTCTTGTTAATTGAGGATGTGGGCTAATTTGTAGACATGAGGCAAAATCCAGACATTGTGAATTGAGCATGAATGCAAAATCCATAAAGTTTAAAAAATGGTCATTGAACACAATATGCTTGGGATTCCCTACAGTTGACAAAGGATCTATTTGGCTCCTTCAGTATGGTTCCCTGTGGCTCAGCAATTATGAGTGATTTTTCTGTCATCATCCATAGAAGATAGAGCCCTTTAAGAGAACTGGAAACCAGAAGCAGGAGAATATAGCATGGCAGTGTGGGAATTCATATTCAGTAAAGCCTTGAGCTTTTGGTTTTATTTTTAGGTCTCAAGTTCTCATAATCATGCTCCTAGACTACAAAAGAAGAGGAAGGGGAGAAAAGGGGGGGAAAAGACATGACTCAGTTGTTTTCATTGTGTCTATGAAGGCAGAAGGTCTACTTTTTATCAGTAAATCTTTTATTAATAAAGGAAGAGCCTCTAGATTTTAAAATGCCATGAGATCTAAAATTAGAACTTTCTAAACAGTGGTTATCAGTGTATTTTCAGCTTCAAAGGGAAAAAGAAAATATATTTATCAAATTCCAAAATGTCTAATAGAGACATGTATCCATTTCTAAAGACATTTGCGTAGCTGACTTAAATGATCAGATTTATCTAATAATGTCAACACTGAACCTGTAATAGGAAAATCCTAACAATTGATTATTAACACCTAGTCACAGAGTTTGATTTGTGTGTGTGTGTGTTAAGTAAAATAATATCTAATTAATACTACTTATGCAATTTCTTATGGAAATACTTATGGAATACTCATGGAATTTTGGGTTTAAATTTATTTAAGTTAAGAACAGGTTTTGCAGTTTAACTTGCTATATGTTTATGCACCACACATTCTGTTAAAATATTTCAACTTGTTCTCCTTTTTAAGGCAACTCTTTGGTAGTGGTGGGGAGAGGGTCAGGAGATTTCTTAATGCAAAATTTACCATGGAAATCTTCAGGGACTTTACATGATTGAAGACAGGATCTTCACTTTGACAGTTTAATGCATTTTACATTATTATGGCATTGCATGCTTCACAGTTCCTGAAAAAGAACCTACATTAGGTCTCAAAGTAGCCTCTTTTTCTCCTGGTATTTCCTGATCATTTCTTTTGTTCACATCAGATCCCAGAGGGGGCCCATTTGTGCAGGAGAGATAATTTTGCCACTTGGGAATGATTCATGTGGTTCTCTGCTTTCAGTAAAATTAGTTACTTAAGAAAGTATCTTGCACTGAAAGTGTTTTGTCCAGCCATGGAATGGCCTCGAAGATTAGCCCCCTGACTACATCTTGGTTCATGACTCCTTGTAGAAATTCTATGTGTAAGTGATTCTGCAATTTTCCTGATATTGGGATTAAGGAAATGGATATTGACACCAAATTTCAATCTGTTCACCCCTTCCACCTATGTATTTCCCCTGCATGTAAAAGAATAAAGAGACATATTGTGTATGCATGGTACACATATCATTTTACTAGGGTCCCCAGACTAGGGTCTAGGAGTCTAGACTGGACTCCTCCATTTATTTGTTGTAAAATTTTGGATACATAATCCAATATCTGAGTTTCAGTGTCCTTATCCTATAAGAGGGAAATCACTTATTAAGTTTTTGCTGTGTATCTTAATTTATTTCAATTCTTCGGTTGAGTAGTATTTACCTGAGATATAAATATTACTAGTCCCTTAGTACAGATGAGGAAGTAAGGCCCAGAGAAGTTAGATTAATTGCCCACCGTCTGATAGCTGGTGAAGAACTTCGGTTACTTTCGAGCCCAGTTAATGTCAGACTTCAAAAGTAATGCTCTTTCCACTATGCCGGAAGCTGCCGGAAAATGCAACTGCTTTGCTGAACATTATAATGTAAATTGCAGTGGGGGTATTCTAAACTCCAGTGTGCTATAAAAAAATTCTTAGTATTTATTAATTTACTCATAGTGTTGTTATTAAGAATACCACTCTGACAGGACCAGGCTTCTAGCATGTTTTGGTCTCAGGTTCCAGCCTCCTTGAATAGCACAGATAGCCTCATCTAGGAGACACTCTGTGGAATGCTACTAAATTTATTCAGAATTTTGGCAAATGTAACAAGATTGAACACAGCAGGCATTGATGTATTTGACTTTGGCTGATAACCTCTTCTGGGATGGATTAGGATAAACAGTGTTTTTTTTTTTGTTTTTTGTTTGTTTTTTTTTTTTTGGTCCAAGTCAAATGATCTGTTTGATAACTGGTGAGGAGAGGTGGACATAGTCTGAGGCAATCTTTTAACATTCTGGAGAGATTACTTTTAACTGATGGATAAATGTTTCCAGGAAGCTGGGGAATCCTAGTTATGGTGTGAAAACAAAAGCAGTGCAGTAACAACTTTTATGCACTGCCAAAATTCTAAGTCAGTTTAGGGGAGCAGAAGGCCAAACTGATTATATTTTAAAGGTTACTATAATAGAGGGTGATAGAATTAGAATATTTGGCTGTTGACCATTTTCCAGCTGCTCCTAATCTTGCATATTTCACATGTTATCCCTTAGCACTGAATAACACGTGGAGCAGGAATTAAGTTTGTTGTGATAACTTCTGATTTTTTTGACCCGGGGTAGTGAAGTCCATCATAATTTGCCTGGATTGCCTCTGCAGCTGTCTGTGTCAGAGCCCTGAAGAATTTGCACTAGTGTGATAAGAGGAGGTTGGAACAGAGTGACCCAGCAGCTACTCTTTCCCCTGGGATTTAGGATGCTGGGCTCAAACCAGACTCCCCGCTTGGAAAGGAGGAGCTAATGGACACGGGTTCAGAAAGACAGAACATTATTGCCAAGCTCAAATTTCCCCTCTTTTATTTTTTTTTTTATTTTTTTTTCCTCAAAAACTAAGCTGAATTATTTTATTTATTTTTTTTTTATGAAATTTATTGACAAATTGGTTTCCATACAACACCCAGTGCTCATCCCAAAAGGTGCCCTCCTCAATACCCATCACCCACCCTCCCCTCCCTCCCACCCCCCATCAACCCTCAGTTTGTTCTCAGTTTTTAACAGTCTCTTATGCTTTGGCTCTCTCCCACTCTAACCTCTTTTTTTTTTTTTTCCTTCCCCAAATTAAAAATAGACCTACCCTATGACCCAGCAATAGCACTGCTAGGAATTTATCCAAGGGATACAGGAGTACTGATGCATAGGGGCACTTGTACCCCAATGTTCATAGCAGCACTCTCAACAATAGCCAAATTATGGAAAGAGCCTAAATGTCCATCCACTGATGAATGGATAAAGAAATTGTGGTTTATATACACAATGGAATACTATGTGGCAATGAGAAAAAATGAAATATGGCCCTTTGTAGCAACGTGGATGGAACTGGAGAGTGTAATGCTAGGTGAAATTTCCCCTCTTTTAAAATACATCCCCTCATTTGACAGTGACAGTCCTTCTTTCTGAACTCCAGAGGTACAGTTATACACAATTATACACAATTGTTTTGTGTTTCTTATCTTCGTCTTCCCAGTGAGATTTCAAGGACCACAGGGGCCATTTTCCTCTTCTGTGTTTCTCATGATGCTTAGTGCTGCAAGGACATAATGCATGTTTTAAAACCTTGATAGTTTAGTTACATAACACTTTTTTTCATAAATCATGTTTGATTTGGAGATAAATTTCCAGTTCTGTATATGATGCCAGGAATATTTGGGAAAAAAATAACGAGACAAGAGATTTCCTTGTAAAAACCTTCACAAGTATAATATATAACTTTAAAGTGCCCACCTTAAATCAACCTAAGCTCAACAATGATAGCCAGTTGATTTCCTTACTTAAACTAATGGATAAGAACACAATTTATATTATTTATGAATGAGGGATTCTGAAAAAATTGAGTATATTTGAAAATAGATGATTGTTGAAATATTTTTTAAGGAGGCTTTCAAAGCCACGAAACTAATATTTGCTTGTAAGGAGAAAGAAGGCCAAGCAATAGAGAATGCCATTACAAATGAGAAATCCTCCACACTCTTCCCCCATGTGGTAAGACAGTTTTGGCCCCAAGATCTCCACTCTCTGGTGTCACACCAGTGAATATGTTACCTTACATGGCAAAAGAGACTGCAGATGTAATTGAGGCCTCTAATCATTTAAGATAGGGAAAGGATCCTGGATTGTCCATGAGGGCCCAGTTTAATCATATGAGCCCTTAAAAGCAGAGCTTTCTCCTGGCTGAAGTCAGAAGAAGTCAGGTGGCTTGACAATGAGGAAGGTCATGTACAGGGAGGACTAGAAAGCCATCTCTAGGAGCCAGGGCTAGTCCTCAGCTATCATCCAGCCAAGAAATGGGAGCCTCAGACCTGCAAGTGCAAGGGACTGAACCTAGCCACTAACTCTGGGGACTCTTCCCCAGAGTCTCCAGAAAAGAGCACAGCTGTGCCAACACCTCGATTGCAGCCCTGTGATATTCTGAGCAGGGGAGCCAGCTGAGCCACACTGTAACTGGTCTGCTGATCTACAGTACTGTGAGATAATAAAATGAGTGTTGTTTTAAGCTATTTTAAATATGTGGCAATTTGTTACTGCAGTTATGGAAAATGAATACACCCCATGTCCATTCACAGGGAGTTAATGGTTTGATGTGATCCTTCAGACCATTTAATGTACTGAAACATTTCTTACTTGAAAGTCTTAGTGGCACAATTAACCTTTATTATCATCATGAAGAAAGCCTTGCCTAGCCACAGCTAGACTTCTGTATCAGAATGCTGAATGTTGACAATTTCCAATTCTGGATTCATGAATTCACGTTTTTAACTAGTTCCATCAACAAGAGTTTTTTGCTATGAAAAACTTTGTCAGATGAGAACTTGTTTCATTTATAATTATCTGCCTAGGATGTCTACTGTACAATGTATTCCTTCTTTTACAAATAAGCTTTTTGGGTCATTGTACTTCTTTTTGTGGATGTTTTCTGGCTTCCACAGTGACAGAAACTTTCACTTAAGGCCATGAGGTTTCCATCAGGGGCAGAAGGACCAACATGGGATCCTTTCTGTTAAGGACTCCAGTGGCAATGTAAAATTTCATGTAGTTCACATCAGCTTTCTGCTTAAATTCAGGCTTTATTGAGGAATACCAAAATAGATGACTAAAAATACGGGTTTTTTTCATAATGGGGGAATGGAATAAAAATAAAGGTGAGCCTATTACAGTAATCCTTAATATTTGCTTTTGGCCTTCCCTTTGATTTGAGTGTACAAAGGAAGCTTCTGTGTTAAATTTAGGCAGTGTTTCTGTAGTCATTTAACTAAAGTGGCTGTTGACCTGTTTGTTCATCCACCCGTATTTTGCTACAGGGTTTATCACTACAGGTTAGCACCCAGTGACTGATGGCCTGGACTTCGGACTCCATTTGACCTAATTGCAAGAGTAGTTGTAATGGAAATTTAGTGGAAAGATACCATGTAGGGCTGAGACTCAGCAAATATATAAAAAAATACTCATCTTATGCATTTTTAACTTTCTATTTTATTCTTGTAAATATGTCAGAGCATAAAGGTTAGAGTAGGGTAGCAATGCCTAGTCTAGCAGTAATACAGACATATCTGGGTCAGTCTGGTGAACTGGTGAGACAAGCCTGTTCACGTGCAGATTCAGGAGCCTTCTGAATGAGAATGGAAACGGAGGGAGGAAGGACTAAAGAGTTATGACTTCGACTCAGTAAAGCGTTTTGCACCCAATTCCAATGTTGGTGGGGGTGGGGGGGTGTGGTGGGTATTTTCCACTACCAACAGACAATTCTTTGACCAACTGAGTGTCCTACAATGCAACTCAATTCTAATGCTGTCTACCCAAAGATAGCATCAGATTCCACAGGTTAAGGGTCCAGCCCTATAAGTTTGCCACCCACACGTTCAGTGGCTGAAAAGGCCTGTCCTTCTGACCAACCGACTATAAATTAGAGGTACAGTATCCCCCTCCTTAGGTTCAGTTAACTTGCTGGAGTAGCTCACAGAACTCAGAGAAGCATTACTGGATTACTAGATTACTGGTTCATAATAAAACAGGAAGAGCCAGATAGAAGAGATGCATAGGACAAGGCATGGGAAAAGGGCACTGAGCTTCCATATCCTCTCCAGGTGCACCACTGTCCCAGCACCTCCATGTGTTCACCAGCCTGGAAGCTCTCCAAAACCTCTTCATTTGGGTTTTTATGGATGCTTCATTATGTAGGCACGATTGATGCAATCATTGGCCATTGGTGATTGAACTCAATCTCTAACCCTTATCCCTCCCCAAGAGATAAGGGGTAGGAGTGAAAATTCTAACCCTCTCATGGTTGGCTTTTCCAGGAACTAACCCCAAGCCTTAGGTGGACTTCACAAATCACCTCATAACATAAGAAGATAGCTTCACCGCTCTTACAACTTAGGTAATTCCAATGGTTTTAGGAGTCCTGGACCAGAAACAGGACGAAGACCGTAGCTCCAGCTGGTATTATAAATCATAATATCATACCCAACAAAATTACCTAGTTACTAGAGGAGACGGAGATTCTGAGTAGAGAGGAGACTCCTTGACTTTGAAACAGATGCTGCCTGGTTTGGCGTTGAGGGCTCCATTTCCTCAGTGGCAATTCCTGGTGGAGCAGTGCAGCCACAATTCCAGGTGGGAATTGTCGTGCCAACTGTCGTGTGGCAGTATGACAACCTCTTTAGGAACTCTCAGAAATGCTAGGGAAGAAAGTAGACTTTTAGCAGCTGGAATGTTTATTAGTGATTGCGGCAAGAGCTGGTGAAGGTTAAAATATCCATGTGACTTTGACCTGCAGGTGAGTGAAACCAGAGAGATTCCATTATATATTGTGGTAGCCAACTTCCAGGTTGGTTCCCAGTGATTCCTGCCTCCTGATATCAATGCCCTTGTGTAGTCCCTTCCTAGGTTAAATAGAGTTGACCTCTGAAACCAACAGAATGTTCTGGAAATGATGGTGTGTGACTTTGGAGGGGCAACCATAAAGAAAACTCCAGCTTCCACCTTTCCTCTCTGGGGAGAGCAGCACTATGTTGTGAGGGCGCTCAAGCAGTTCAATGGAGAGGCACATCTGACAATGTGTTGAGATCTCTTGCTATCAGCAATATGAGTGAGCAATTGTGGAAGCAAATCTTTCCACCCAAGTCAAGCCTTCAGATGACCTTAGCTCCAGATGATATCCTGACTTCAACTTCATGACAGACCCTGGGTCAGAACTACCTAGCTAAGTCACTCCCAAATTCTTAACCTCCAGAAACTGAGATAGTAAATTTTTTTTGTTTTGTTTTAAGCTACTTGGTTTTGGGATAATTTGCTGTGCAGTAATAGATACACATTGTTATAGAGGTGTAAATTTTTTCTCCAATACATTCTCAAATACTAGTTCTTTGAGGGCAGCATTTATATTAATTCATCTTTTTATTCTCCATAGTTCCAAGCACAGTGCCTAAACATGTTCTATAACATTCATTTGTATATATATATACATATATATGTATATATATGTATTCTACAACATTCATTTATATATATATTTATATTTATATATTTATATATATAAATATATATATTTATATATTTATATATTTATATATATATAAATGTATAAATTCTTTTTTAAGAAAAAGAATACAATACCTTGGACAAATCTCAAATTTATTACACTGGGGGATGATGGAATATCAGAATGAAAATAATTATTATCTGTTAAGTACTCCCTTTGTTCCTACCTATAAAGTATTTCTCAAAACAACCTGCATTCCCACTATTTTGCTAATAAGGAAACTAAAATCTGTAGCAGTTCTGAGTTTTCCCACAGTGAGTTAAAGGGTGAGGTGTTATTAGAACCCAAACCTTTATTTTATTTTTTTTTATTTGAGAGAGAGAGAGAGAGAGAGAGAGAGAAAGAGAGAGCGCACGCATGAACAGGGGAGAGGAGCAGAGGGAGAGAATCTTAGAGAGAGAGAGAGAGAGAGAGAGAGAGAGAGCGCGCGCGTGAACAGGGGAGAGGAGCAGAGGGAGAGAATCTGAGGCAGGCTCCATGCTCAGGAGCTTGATCTTATGACCCTGAGATCATGAACTGAGCTGAAATTAAGAGTTGGACTCTCAACTGACTGAGCCACCCAGGCACCCCAGAACTCAGATCTTTTAACTCCTAAGCTAAATACAGAGACCATTTGAAGTTTCTTTTCTTCTTACTCTTCCAATATGCAACATCAACTATATGCATATGCAAGAAGAAAAAGCCAGTTCTAGGCTTATTATATATATCTTTCTCTAGTATGTAACATCAATTATGTTTATTTTAAAGAAAAAAAATTGCTATGCTAGGCTTATTAAATATTGGAGGTCTTTCAAAAATGATTTTATATTGGAATAATAAGATGGAGGAAGTGAGTGCATCTAATTTTCCCCAGTGTTGTCTGATATATGGTTAAGTGTCACTAATAGACGCCAGTTCATCATCATCATCATCATCATCATCATCATCATCATTAACATAATGATGATGATGCTGATGATGGGATAATAGCAATAATGATAATAGATATCATAGAATACCAGTCTGAGCCTAATCAGTGTTAACCCATGTATTCAGACATGTCTGGAATGTCTAGTGGAGGGGGGTGTCTATTTACATGAGAGACCATGAATCTCTAGGGAAAGAACACACCCTGAAGGAAAACAAATGGAGTGAACAAAATTGGTTCAAAGATGATGGGCCAAGAGAGAAAAAGATGCCACCTGTTACATTATTCTGAGACTGATGTGGCTGTAATGCAGGAAGTAACTAGTCCAAGAGGCCTGTGTACCTGTGCTCTCTGAGGACCAGTGGATGTGGTAGGGGCAATGACTCTGGTGCTGGAAGCTCCTGCAGGAACAGGAAGTGACATTCTCCTCAGGAACTTTAGGGTTGGGAGGGCAGGCTCTGGTGGCTTCTGCACATATTTGGTGAGGATTAGCAGTGGCACAGGTGCATTTAGTTAGTGGTGCCATCAGTGGACACCAGCAAGACAGCTGATTCCAAGTCATGGGCACGGTGAGCTGGAGGGGTGGAGAAAGTGGCTGGTGCTGTGGGGAGAACCACAGCCTAGGACTTCGAGACTATTTGGGAGGAATTTGAGGGGGAAGTAGAGACTCTAAAATTGAAGAGTGGTATGATTAGAGAAGTACTGCCTTTCTGACTTTTAGTGTGATGCTGTTTCTAATCAAGCCGGTGTGGACCTATTGCAGGAAGTCATTATTAGAGAAATCATCACAATCCACTCTATCCCTGTATAGTTTCCATCCAGGAATGTCAAGTGGGCCACTGAGAATGCATTCACCTCAAAAGACCTCAGTCATTAAAATAATTATAGTACAAGTTATGCAAGTTAAAACAACAATCTGATACTTATTCCCTGTCAATTCACTAAGTGTGTTTTAAACTTGATAATATTACTTCTTATAATTGTGATGGATAATCTGTTTCTTGCCCCTTTACATGGTGATGTTTCTCTGGCTCTCTTCCAAGCTCTTGCTTTCCAGGTGAAGCCTGAATGGATTTCCTGACATAACAATAATAAAAAAAATAATAATACCCCAACCTCAAGGTCTAAATCAGAGCCCTTCCTGAAACGGTGAGGGTAAATACTGTAAGATGTCAGGTAAAATTAACCACATTCAACCTGTTTAGGCATGAGTAGAGTGAGAACATGGTTTGTGTGGTGGGGCAGGATAAGCTTTCCCATTCCAGGTGATGTTTCTCAGGTAACATCTACTGAATCTGTTGAGCACCCACCCCAAATCCAATTTGCTAATCTCTGGGGGCATAACTGGCTTTGCATTAGCAGGATCTATGTATGTGTTTCCCAGGCTAGTAGTGGCGACAACATGCTCTTTTGGGTGTGGTGCCACAAGGTTTCCATGAGCTTCTGAGGAATGGTGGCCATTCCAGCGCAGTGCATAAGAACATGGGCCTTGTAGCCAAACTGTTCTGGCTCAAAATCCCAACCCTGCCATGCCTGAGCTACCTGACCTTGGGAAAATGGGCAAATCACTTATCTGTTTTTTGCTTCAGTTTCCTCATCTCTAAAATTAAGACATTTGAATTACCTACCTCACAACATTGTTATAAAGATTGATTGCATCAATATAGATAAAGCTCTTAGAATGTTGCCTGTTTCATTGTAAGCATCTAGGAAATGTTAGTTATTTTTATCATTACTCATTGGCTAGTTTAGCCTGACCTGGTATTGATGAAAACTATGTTTCAGAAAGTGGAGCTTCGCAGCATTCAGGATTTCAAGATCAGGAATTTATGAATATTTCCATGGTGGTGGTGGGGGGTTTCAATTAATAGGTCAGTTCCAACAATTTACAGTTTTTTATGTCTCTTCTTTCCTTTGTGAAATTTCCAAGAGAAAGAGTGAAATGGTCTATCTTGGATCAAATGTCCACTTTTAACCAAAATAGGTGTAGCCAGGATCATTGAGCAGAGACATAGAAACTATGGGGCCAGTCTTCGAGAAGTCATGGTAAGCTGATAGCTACCTCATGGTATCTGTTAAAATAAGCCCGAAACAGACACAGGTAATCTGTGTTTCTGTAAATGTGTGGTGTGTGTGGTGTGTGCACACATGTGTTGAATTTTTATCAGACAATATAGACAAGTATCTGTAGCTGACATAAGATCATAAATACAACTGCTGGTCAGACCAAAACCTTATAGTCTTTCCAAAGAGCAAGTTCTTCATTCCTGGTAATAATCTAATAATGCTAATTTTGACCCAATAATTTCACTTTTATAAATTTATCCATAAGAAAATAATAAAAGATTGTTGTAAAGATACAGAAGATATCCATCAGAACATATTTATAATGTAACCATGGAAAGAACAAGTATTCAACTACAAGGAAGTGGTGGACGAGATGTTGGTACATCTATGGAATGTTTTTCCTCAGTGGTCATTGAAAATGTTGTAGAAGAACATTTAATAATTTGTAAATTTTGTTCATAATATATTAAGTGAAAAGGGCAAGTTACAAAGTGGTATGTGAGATGATTCCATTTTCTTAAAAGGAATAAAGGACATTTGCCTAGAAGTAAACTTTAAGAAATGTAACAAAATGTTAACAGGGGCCATCTTAGATTTGTGACAGAGAGTACAAGTAGTTTTCGTATTCTTTTTGTAAATTAGAATTTTCAGTTTTTCTTCAAGAATTGTGTTTTCCTTTTGTAATGAGAAAAAGTGCATAGAGTAATTTAATGTGAATCTGTGACCTATCAATTTGGCTGTAAGCTTTCTAGCAGCCAACACAGGCAAGAACATTACCAGAACCCTGATTCAGTATGCCAATAAAAGGAAGACGAATTTAATTGCCTGAGGGAAACACAGGTCTTTCTGGCACTAGGACCTATGAGAAATATATCCTGTGGGTCCTCTTAATGAGGTCACTGGGTAATGTAAGAAACAATGCATTTGATGGCATCGTTATAGTAAATGTGGCCCTGAGTTTTTTTTTTCTTTAAAAAATTTTTCTTTTACATTTATTTATTTTTGAGAAACAGAGTGAGACAAAGCATGAGCGGGGGAAGGGCAGAGAGAGAAGGAGACACAGATTCCGAAGCAGGCTCCAGGCTCTGAGTAAGTAGTCAGAACAGAGCCTGATGTGGGGCTCAAACCCACGAACTGTGAGATCATGACCTGAGCCAAAGTTGGCGCTCAACCAACTGAGCCACCCAGGCTGAGTTTTATAGGGCTCTCTTTCATATTGTCCCTCTTGCTCCTCAGCATATGCTGATGAGAGATTGCTCAAGCACATTCAGAAAAAACAATCTAGCATGGAAACCAGTATGACACCATCCAATGACATAATTTGTTTTTTAGGCTTAACCCAGTAAAAATGTTTGAATAGCTAAAGGATTAGATGGATTGCATATCATTCAATCTTCTCCTGAAGAACAAAGAATTCAGGGTTATTTTCCCTGACAAGTAGCAGAGGTTTGCAATTTCATCTTGTCTCTAACTATGTATAGCTTTTTCCTCTGTCAACTGAGCAAAATCTGTGATAAGAAGGACAACTATTACCTCTTTAGGAAAGTTAGGAGCCTGACAAGTAGACATGTGTAACTGGAGGCACTGGTCAACAATGCAAAAGTTATCTGGTCAAGATAACTCATGTAGTCAATATAATCCACAGAATGTCAATTTTTTTTTTTGATACATGGAATTTATTTGAATGGAATATATTTGAATATATTTATTTATTTCCCTTTTTACTAAAATTTTTAATGTTTATTTACTTTTTTTTAATTTTCTTTTTTATTTTTTAAAATTTACATCCAAATTAGTTAGCATATAGTGCAACAATGATTTCAGGAGTAGATTCCTTAGTGCCCCTTACCCATTTTGCCTTCCCCATCCCACAACCCCTCCAGTAACCCTCAGTTTGTTCTCCATATTTGAGTCCCTTCTGTTTTGTCCCCCTCCTTGTTTTTATATTATTTTTGCTTCCCTTCCTGTATGTTCATCTGTTTTGTCTCTTAAAGTCCTCATATGAGTGAAGTCATATGATTTTTGTCTTTCTCTGACTGACTAATTTCACTAAGCATAATGCCCTGCAGTTCCATCCACGTAGTTGCAAATGGCAAGATTTCATTCTTTTCAATTGCCGAGAAATACACCATTGTATATGTGTGTGTGTGTGTGTGTGTGTGTGTGTGTGTGTGTGTGTGTATACCACATTTTCTTTATCCATTCACACATCAATGGACATTTGGGCTCTTTCCATACTTTGGCTATTGTTGATAGTGCTGCTATAAACATTGGGGTGCATGTGTCCCTTCTAAAGAGTACACCTGTATCCTGTGGATAAATCCCTAGTAGTGCAATTGCTGGGTCGTAGGGTAGTTCTATTTTTAGTTTTTTGAGGAACTTCCATACTGTTTTCCAGGGTGGCTGCACCAGTTTACATTCCCACCAACAATGCAAAAGAGATCCTCTTTCTCCACATCCTCACCAACATCTGTTGCTGCCTGAGTTGTTAATGTTAGCCATTCTGACAGGTGTGAGGTGGTATCTCATTGTGGTTTTGATTTGTATTTCCCTGATGATGAGTGATGATGAGCATTTTTTCATGTGTCGGTGGGCCATCTGGATGTCTTCTTTGGAGAAGTGTCTATTCATATCTTTTGCCCATTTCTTCACTGGATTATTTGTTTTCTGGGATTTTGAGTTTGGTAAGTTCTCTATAGATTTTGGACTCTAATCCTTTATCTGATATGTCTTTTGCAGATATCTTCTCCCATTCTTTCGGTTCCCTTTTAGTTTTGCTGATTGTTTCCTTTGCTGTGCAGAAGCTTTTTATTTTGATGAGGTCCCAGTAATTCATTTTTGCTTTTGTTTCCCTTGCCTCCAGAGACGCGTTGAGTAAGAAGTTGCTGTGGCCAAGATCAAAAAGGTTTTTCCTTCTTTCTCCTCGAGGATTTTGATGGCTTCCTGTCTTACATCTAGGTCTTTCATCCATTTTGAGCTTATTTTTGTGTATGGTGTAAGAAAGTTGTCCAGGTTCATTCTTCTTCATGTCACTGTGCAGTTTTTCCCAGCACCATTTGCTGAAGAGACTGTCTTTATTCCATTGGATATTCTTTGCTGCTTTGTCAAAGATTAGTTGGCCATATGTTTGTGTGTCCACTTCTGGGTTTTCTATTCTGTTCCATTGATCTGAGTGTCTGTTTTTGTGCCAGTACTCTACTGGCTTGGTGATTACAGCTTTGTAATACATCTTGAAGTCCGAGATTGTGATGCCTCCAGCTTTGGTTTTCTTTTTCAAGATTGCTTTGGCTATTTGGGGTCTTTACTGGTTCCATACAAATTTTAGGATTGTTTTTTCTAGCTCTGTGAAGAATGCTGGTGTTATTTTGATAGGGATTGCATTGAATATGTAGATTGCTTTGGGTAGTATTGACATTTTAACCATATTTGTTCTTCCTATCTAAGAGCATGGAATCTTTTTCCATTATTTTGTGTGTCTTCTTCAGTTTATTTCATAAGCTTTCTATAGTTTTGAGTGTATAGATTTTTCACCTCTTTGGTTAGATTTATTCCTAGGTATTATGGTTTTTGGTGCAACTGTAATAAAATCGATTCCTTAATTTCTCTTTCTTTAGCTTCATTGTTGGTGTATAGGAATACAACCAATTTCTGTGCATTGATTTTATATCCTGCAACTTTGCTGAATTCATGGATCAGTTCTAGCAGTTTTTTGGTGGAATCCTTTGGGTTTTCCATACAGAGTAGCATGTCATCTGCGAAGAGTGAAAGTTTGACCTCCTCCTGGCCAATTAGATGCCTTTTATCTCTTTGTGTTGTCTGACTGCAGAGGCTAAGACTTCCAATACTATGTTGAATAACAGTGGCAAGACTGGACATCCCTGTTTCGTTCCTGATCTTCGGGGGAAAGCTCTCAGTTTTTCCCCATTGAGGATGATATTAGCGTTGGGTCGTTCATATATGGCTTTTATGATCTCGAGGTATGCTCCTTCTATCCCTACTTTCTTGAGGGTTTTTATCAAGAAAGGATGCTGTATTTTGTCAAATGATTTCTCTGCATTTATTGAGAGGATCATATGGTTCTTGTCCTTTCTTTTATTGATTTGATGAATCACGTTGTTTTGCGGATATTGAACCAGCCCTGCATCCCAGGTATAAATCCCGCTTGGTCGTGGTGAACAATTTTTTAATGTATTGTTGGATCCGGTTGGCTAATATCTTATTGAGGATTTTTGCATCCATGTTCATCAGGGAAATTGGTCTATAGTTCTCCTCTTTAGTGGGGTCTCTGTCTGGTTTTGGAATCAAGGTAATGCTGGCTTCATAAAAAGAGTTTGGAAGTTTTCCTTCCATTTCTATTTTTTGGAACACCTTCAAGAGAGTAGGTGTTAACTCTTCCTTAAATGTTTGGTAGAATTCCCCTGGAAAGCCATCTGGCCCTGGACTCTTGTTTTTTGGCAGACTTTTGATTACTATAATTCGATTTCCTTACTGGTTATGGGTCTGTCAAATTTTCTATTTCTTCCTGTTTCAGTTTTGGTAGTGTATATGTTTCTAGGAATTGGTCCATTTCTTCCAGATTGCCCATTATATAGGCATATAATTGCTCATCATATTCTCTTATTATTGTTTGTATTTCTACTGTGTTGATTATGATCTCTCCTCTTTCATTCTTGATTTTATTTATTTGGGTCCTTTCCTTTTTTGTTTTGATTAGACTGGTTAGTGGTTTATCAATTTTGTTAATTCTTTCAAAGAACCAGTTTCTGGTTTCATTGATCTGTTCTGTTTTTTTTTTTTTTTTTTTGTTTGTTTCAATAGCATTAATTTCTGCTCTAATCTTTATTATTTCCTGTCTTCTGATGGTTTGGGGTTTTATTTGCTGTTCTTTTTCCAGCTCCTTAAGGTGTAAGGTTAGGTTGTGTATCTGAGATCTTTCTTCCTTCTTTAGGAAGGCTGGGTTGCTATGTACTTTCCTCTTATGACCGCCTTTGCTGCCTCCCAGAGGTTTTGGGTTGTGGTGTTATCATTTTCATTGACTTCCATATACTTGTTAATTTCCTCTTTAACTTCTTGGTTAGCCCATTCATTCTTTAGTAGGATGTTCTTCAGTCTACAAGTATTTGTTACCTTCCCAAATTTTTTCTTGTGGTTGATTTCGAGTTTCATAGCATTGTGGTCTGAAAGTATGTATGGTATGATCTCGATCTTTTTGTACTTAGGGCTGATTGTGTCCCAGTATATGGTCTATTGTGGAGAATGTTCCATGTACACTGGAGAAGAAAGTATATTCTGCTGCTTTAGGATGAAATGTTCTGAATATATCTTTTAAGTCCATCTGGTCCAGTGTGTCATTCAAAGCCATTGTTTCCTTGTTGATTATTTGATTAGATGATCTGTCCATTGCTGTGACTGGGGTATTGAAGTCTCCTACTATTATGGTATTACTATCGATGAGTTTCTTTATGTTTGTGATTAAGTGATTTATGTATTTGGGTGCGTACACATTTGGCGAATAAATGTTGACAATTGTTAGGTCTTCTTGGTGGATAGACCCCTTGATTATGATATAATGCCTTTCTGCATCTCTTGATACAGTCTTTATTTTAAAGTCTAGATTGTCTGATATAAGTATGGCTACTCTGGCTTTCTTTTGTTGACCGTTAACATGATAGACGGTTCTCCATCCCCTTATTTTCAATCTGAAGGTGTCTTTAGGTCTAGAGTGGGTATCTTGTAAACAGCATATAGATGGATCTTGTTTTCTTATCCATTCTGTTACCCTATGTCTTTTGATTGGAGCATTGAGTCCATTGACGTTTAGAGTGAGTACTGAAAGATATGAATTAATTGCCATTATGATGCTTATAGAGTTGGAGTTTCTGGTGGCATTCTCTGGTCCTTTCCAATCTTTTTTGCTTTTGGTATTTATATATATTTTTTTTCTTTCATTTTTTCTCCCCTCAGAGAGTCCCCCTTAAAATTTCTTGCAGGGCTGGTTTACTGGTCACAAACTCCTTTAATTTTTGTTTGTCTGGGAAACTTTTTATCTCTCTTTCTATTTTGACTGACAGCCTTGCTGGATAAAGCATTCTTGGCTGCATATTTTTCTGATTCAGCACACTGAATATATCCTGTCACTCCTTTCTGGCCTGCCAAGTTTCTGTGGATAGGTCTGCTGCAAACCTGGTCTGTCTTCCCTTGTAGGTTATGGACATTTTTTCCCTTGCTGCTTTCATGATTCTCTCCTTGCCTGAGTATTTTGTGAATTTGACTATGATATGCCTTGTTGATGATCGGTTTTTGTTGACTCTAATGAGGGTCCTCTATGCTTCCTGGATTTTGATGTGTGTGTCTTTCCCCAGGTTAGAAAAGTTTTCCACTATGATTTCCTCACATAACCCTCTACCCCTATTTCTCTTCCTCTTCTGGGACCCCTATGATATTGATGTTGTTCCTTTTTAAGGAGTCACTAATTTTTCTAATTCTTAAATAGTTATCTTTTGCCTTCATCCCCCTCTTTTTTTCTGCTTCATTTTTCTCTATAAGTTTGTCCTCTATATGGCTGATTCTCTGTTCTGCCTCATCCATCCTTGCCACCGCTGCATCCATCCATGATTGCAGCTCAGTTATAGCATTTTTAATTTCATTCTGGCTATATTTTACTTCTATTATCTCTGCAGAAAGGGATTCTAATCTATTTCGACTCCAGGTAGTAGTCTTTTTTTTTTTTTTTTTTTTAATTTTTTTTTCAACGTTTATTTATTTTGGGACAGAGAGAGACAGAGCATGAATGGGGGAGGGGCAGAGAGAGAGGGAGACACAGAATCGGAAACAGGCTCCAGGCTCTGAGCCATCAGCCCAGAGCCTGACGCGGGGCTCGAACTCATGGACTGCGAGATCGTGACCTGGCTGAAGTCGGACGCTTAACCGGCTGCGCCACCCAGGCGCCCCTCGACTCCAGGTAGTATTCTTATTATCGTGATTCTAAATTCTGGTTCAGACACCTTGCTTGTATCTGTGTTGGTTATATCCCTGACTGACTTTTCTTCGTGCTCTTTATTTTGGGTGAATTCCTTCATTTTGTCATTTTGTTTTTTATTTTTAAAAATTTTTTTTTTCAACGTTTATTTATTTTTGGGACAGAGAGAGACAGAGCATGAACAGGGGAGGGGCAGAGAGAGAGGGAGACACAGAATTGGAAACAGGCTCCAGGCTCCGAGCCATCAGCCCAGAGCCCGACGCGGGGCTCAAACTCACGGACCGCGAGATCGTGACCTGGCTGAAGTCGGACGCTTAACCGACTGCGCCACCCAGGCGCCCCTCATTTTGTCATTTTGAAGGGAGAAAAGGAATTAATGAGGTAGAAAAATTGAAATTAAAAAAATTAAAATAAAAAACTAATAAAGTTAAAAATTAAAAACACACCCACACACAAAAATTGAATAGATGATGGTAGATCTTAGGTGTGTTTTGGTCTGGGTGTTGAAATTGGTTTGACAGATTAGAGAAAAAAAAGGGGGGGGAAACAAGGAAATCATTTGAGAATTTGAAAAAATGAATACACTGAAGTAGACTAAAATGAGATGATCGGGGTAAAATATAATTTGAAAAAATATACACAAAAGTAAAGAATATAGTAGAAAAAAATTAAAGAAAAATATTTTTAATAAAATTTAAAAATATATATGAATTTTTTTCTTTTTCTGTATTGAAGAGAAAAGAAATGAAAAAGAAAAAAATATTTAAAAAAAGAAAAATAAAGAAATCGTTTGAAAATTTGAAAATGTGAATACACTGTAGTAGACTAAAATAAAATGATGGAAGTAAAATAGAATTTGAAAAAATTTACATACAAGCAAAAAATATAGTAATAAAAATTAAATAAAAAATGTTTTTAATAGAAATTGAAAGTAAAAATGAAGTTTTTCTCTTTCTGCATTCAAGAAAAAAAAAGAAATGAAAAAGAGAAAAAAAGGAAATTGTTTGAAAATTTGAAAAGGTGAATACACTGAAGTAGACTAAAATAAAATGATGGAAGTAAAATGAAATTTGAAAAATTTTACACAAAAGAAAAAATATACTAATAAAAATTAAGGAAAAAATTTTTTTAATAAAAATTGAAAATAAAAATGAATTTTTTCTTTCTGTATTCAAGAAAAAGAAAAGTGTAAAATAGAAAAAAAAGCCAAAAAAAAAATGAAAGAAAATTGAATAGATGAACCCTGTAACAGATTGAAGTAGGACTGAAATTGCTTCGTTTTCCCCTAGAAGTCAGTCTATGTAGCGCTTTATAGTCCATAAACTAAGCTGGCGGTGAGACTTGTGTTCTTGAAGAGCGAGGTTGGCCCTGTTGGGCAGGGCTCGGTGTAACAGCTACACTCTCCACTAGATGGCGCTGCTAGCCTACTGGGGTGGATTGTTGCAGTGCTCATAGGTGTGTGTGCGCATGCGTGGGAGCAGTGAAAATGGCGCCACCCAGTCTGTTCTCCCAGACCAGCAATGGCACACCTATCCTCCGTCTTCAGCTCTTGTCCACTCCCCGCTTTTTCACTCTCCGTGACCAGGCCCCAGGCAGTACCTCTCTCCCGTGTTTTGTCTCAGATGTGGCTGTTTTCCCCGGCCCCTTACTTCCGAAGGACTTCGGCTTTGACCCATTCTGCCCCTCTGTGGGAGGGTCTCACCGAGCAAAGGCCAAATGCCGGCTGCACCCAGGAATGCCTGCTCGACCCTGCTGCTTCTGGTGCCCTGAGACTGTGGCCAGGTGCCAGCACGCCCCAGAAAAAGTTCGGGAGACAGTGTAGCAACAGTGTTTCAGGGATTATGGAAAATCACCACACACATCTGGCACCAGACTTCACCCTTAATGACCTTGTTCCAGCACCAGTGAATGTGGCCGTTTTCTGGGGTCTGCTGGGACCAGGAGGTTTCAACAGTCTCTACCAAATGTCCTTCCAGCAGTGGAACCGCTTTTTCCTATGTGGCCTGAGAACCTCCTGGACCCCACTCTGTTCCTGGGGATTCGTCCTTCCCACCAGAGCACTGCCAGGTATTATCGAGCTATAGAGTTGCAACCTTTGCACTCCCCTTGTTTACAGTTTTAATGGAATTTAAATCCTTTCCTTTCTCCTTTCTCCCTTTTTAGTTTAGTCCCTGTGGCTGTTCCCAATTTTCCACTTTCTCTCCAGCTGCTTTTGGGGAGGGGTGCTTTTCCCGTGTTCTCCCTCCCTCCCCAGTCCCCATCCTCTCCACCTGCAAAAGTGGTTCCCTACCCTCTGTGGCTTCTCACTCCCCAAATTCACCTCTCTGCACCGCGTACCTGCTGAATTCTGTGGTTCAGGTTGTGCATATTGTTGTGTTAATCCTCCAACCAGTTTTCTAGGTGTGTAGGATGGTTTAGTGTTGGTCTGGCTGTATTTCGTGGACGCGAGACACACAAAAAACTTCCATGCTGTTCTGCCATCTTGGCTCCAAGAATGTCAATTTTGAACCACTTTAGCTTGTAGACAAATAGGAAGGCAAATCAGGCTTAAGTGTTTTTCTTGTAGAACAGTGCCCCAATCCATGTGGCCTAGATGTTTTTCTTTTTTTTTTTCTACTTCCTATAATTTATTTATTTTTTTATAATTTGCATCCATGTTAGTTAGCACATGGTACAACAATTATTTCAGGAGTAGATTCCTTAAGCCCCTTACCCATTTAGCCCATCCCCCATTCCTGTAACCCCTCCAGCAACCCTCTGTTTGTTCTCCATATTTAAGAGTCTCTTATGTTTTGTCCCCCTCCCTGTTTTTTATATTAATTTTCCTTCACTTCCCTTATGTTCATCTGTTTTGTATCTTAAAGTCCTCATATGAGTGAGTCATATGATATCTCTCTTTCTCTGAGTGACTAATTTCGCTTAGCATAATACCCTCCAGTTCCATCCACATAGTGGCAAATGGCAAGGTTTCATTCTTTTTGTTTGCCGAGTAATACTCCATTGTGTGTGTGTATATACACACACACATATATATATATATATATATATATATATATATATATATATACATAATACATACTGTATATATATACACATATATACTATATCTTCTTTATCCATTCATCCATTGATGGACATTTGGGCTCTTTCCATACTTTGGGCTCTTGTTGATAGCGCTGCTATAAACATTGGGGTGCATGTGTCCCATTGAAACAGCATACCTATATCCCTTGGATAAATACCTAGTAGTGCAATTGCTGGGTCGTAGGGTAGTTCTATTTTTAATTTTTGAGGAACTTCCATACTGTTTTCCAGAGTGACTGCACCCAGTTTACATTCCCACCAACAATGCAAAAGAGATCCTCTTTCTCCACTTCCTTGCCAACATCTGTTGTTGCCTAAATTGTTAATGTTAGCCATTCTGACAGGTGTGGTTTTGATTTGTATTTCCCTGATGATGAGTGATGTTGAGCATTTTTTCATGTGTTGGTTGGCCATCTGGATGTCTTCTTTGGGGAAGTGTCTATTCATGTCTTTTGCCCATTTCTTCACTGGGTTATTTGTTTTCTGGGATTTTGAGTTTGGTAAGTTCTCTATAGATTTTGGATACTAACCCTTTATCTGATATGTCATTTGCAAATATCTTCTCCCATTCTTTCGGTTGCCTTTTAGTTTTGCTGATTATTTCCTTCAATGTTTTTATAACAGCTGCAACCAATTACCACATCTGTTAAGACTAAACAGAATCAAATGGTAACAGCTACATTAGGAATCCATAGGACATTGTCATGTGTAATATAATTTCTTGGTGTATAGTTTAAGATGCACTGAATGAATTAAATTATTTAATTTTGAGTAAATCAGATAATGAGGACATTTGCCAAGAAAGATTACCTGTTTCCAAAAAAAAAATTTATGGTTCTTCTTTTTGGTATTAGTTAGTTGTTATGGCAGCTATTAAAAATAATTCCCAATTCCTCACTATAATGCTGAGTTATCTATATAGTAGAGAACACTTATCTGTCTGTGAGCTCATAGTGATGGTGGAGGGGTTATATTTTATAACCATGAGGGAAATATCGCATGGTGTATTTCCCATCTCTCTTTTCCTGTCATTCAAAAACAGCTTTATATTATACAGGGAATTTCATGCTATACCCTAACCAAAAACATACCGTCCCAATGTAGTGGGCTCTACACTGTTTCTTATCTCCAAATCAGCTTTAAACAAAGGCAGAAGCGGGGCGCCTGGAGGTGCTCAGTCGGTTAAGCAGGTGACTATTGATTTCAGCTCAGGTCATGATCTCATGGTTTGTGAAATAGAACCCTGCATTGGGCTCTGCACTGCTTCGGATTCTCTCTCCCTCTCTGTCTCTGCCCCTCTCTGGCTCTCTCTTCCTCTCTCTCTCTCTCAAAATAAATGAATAAACTTAAAAAAATTTCAGAAAAAAATGGCAGAAGCAAAAGTGCCTGCTGATTTTGCCCATGGTCATAAGGAAGAGAATATGGCATCATTCCTTGGTAGTGGTTTTCCTGCTTATATTCTCTGTCCTCACTGCTTATCAATTAAGTATAGTAATTATTTCTGTTGCAAAAATAAAGATGCTTGCAGTATTGATTGATTGAGTGTATGAGCTGTGAACTACAACAGTGCTTGGAAACTCAGTGAATTTCTCCATGATAAATATGGTTAAAATGCTTAAGTGTTACCAGGTGTACTAAAAATCCAGATGTTGGACAAGGCAGTCTGGCACAGGACAGTCGGAGGCCCCTTGATCATATGGGGGAGTGCATATTTTCTGTCGGTTTCACTTAAAATTTTTTCACGGAGAGAGTGAGAGCTGGTACATAATGCATTTTAGTTGGAATTTGGCATATGATGCTTATTTAAATATGTGAGTATAAACCTCCTATCATACCACTTATAGAGACTTGCCTGGATTACTGCAAACAGGCTACTAATTCGTCTCCCTGTTCCCTGTCCTGCTCTCTTGCAACCTAGTCTATGAACTAAAGCCAGAAGGATTGTTTGAAAATGCAAATTATGTTTATCTTTCAGTGGCTTGCCTTTGTCCTTATGCTAATATCTGAACTCCCTCACATGTAAGAGGCCTGTCACGACCTAGCTTAAATGTCAACCACACCTCTGAGTTTAGGGGCTACTCCACCTGTCCTCATGCTCCTCTCTTGATGCTTTGAAACTGTCCCCTGGTGTTTTCATGACTTATTTCTCTACCAGTAGCAATCACCACCACCCAGCCTATTCTTTTGGCTAAATGTTTGCATATTAGTGTTTATTGGAGTCCCTGATCCTGAAATCCAGATTAGGAGCCCTTCCAATGTCTCCTGCACCAGCCCAGGAACCCTCTGCCTGCTGTGAAACTATGGTCATTGCATTTTCTGTAGTCCCTTCTGCCCAGAAGTTCCTTGAGGATAGATACGAAGTCAATTTTGGTGGGTTATTTTCCCAATATCTACTTCAGTGCCTGGCATGTATCTGTGGACAATTCAGTGACTTACTGGATAGATAATTTGGCAGAAAGCTGTCAGAAATACAAAGAGAAACCTGATCCTTTTTCTGGCCACAGAAACATGATGTAAGACACATACATGTGTCAGACAGCATAGTGTAGAATGGGATCATTCCAATAGAGTGCTCTAGGAATTCGGAGAAGGGAGAAGGTACAACCTTCTTAGAAAGGGCTTCCAGGCAAAGGAGATTTTCAAATTGGGCTTTGGATGGCTTAACCTATTTTGAGTGAGGGGAGAATCCATTTGAGGACATACGAAATGAACGTAAGAGGGCTAGGGAAAGCAGCAGTGTTTAGAGAGAAATAGCATATGGTTCAGTCTAACCAGAATTTAGAGTGGGTAAAGGGATTGTTGAAGAATAGGCTGGAAGAGCAGGTCACACCATATTCTGCAGGCCAAGAAAGCCAGCTTACAAAAAACACAGACTGCAAGCAGAGTTGGTGGCTCTTATTTTAAAAGATTCAGAGAAAGGTAACACAATGTGGTCCTTCTTCATTGTGTTGTGCCCTTCACCATCACTTTTAGAGACGTGTGTAGGTGTAAGTGCCATTCATGTTATTTTAATAGGGAGATTTTAAAAATGCCTATTATGGAACTGATTGTAAATGTGAAGTTTTGTGTTTCTGCTGAGGCCATGCTTTGTGTATTGCTGACCCTTGGTGCATTTTAATTAGGCACATCCAAAATATTCTCTAGAATGAGGTGGGATAATGCTATCAACGAGATGCAAAATAAAATGGAGACAACTACGGCTCGGATTGAAGAGGCAGAGGAAAGAATAGGTGAACTAGAAGATAAAATTATGGAAAAAGAAGATGCTGAGAAAAAGAGAGATAAAAAAAATCCAGGAGTATGAGGGGAAAATTAAAGAACTAAGTGATGCACTAAAGAGAAATAATATACGGATAATTGGTATTCCAGAGGAAGAAGAGAGAGGGAAAGGTGGTGAAGGTGTACTTGAAGAAATAATAGCTGAGAACTTCCCGGATCTGGGGAAGGAAAAAGGCATTGAAATCCAAGAGGCATAGAGAACTCCCTTCAGACGTAATTTGAATCAGTCTTCTGCACGACATATCTTAGTGAAACTGGCAAAATACAAGGATAAAGAGAAAATTCTGAAAACAGCTAGAGATAAACGTGCTCTAACATATGAAGGGAGACCTATAAAACTCGTGACCAATCTCTCTACTGAAACTTGGCAGGCCAGAAAGGAATGGCAGGAGATCTTCCATGTGATGAACAGAAAAAATATGCAGCCAAGAATCCTTTATCCAGCAAGTCTGTCATTTAAAATAGAAGGAGAGATAAAGGTCTTCCCAAACAAACAAAAACTGAAGGAATTCGTCACCACTAAACCAGCCCCACAAGAGATCTTAAGGGGGATCCTGTGAGACAAAGTACCAGAGACATCGCTACAAGCATAAAACATACAGACATCACAATGACTCTAAACCTGTATCTTTCTATAATAACACTGAATGTAAATGGACTAAATGCGCCAACCAAAAGACATAGGATATCAGAATGGATAAAAAAACAAGACCCATCTATTTGCTGTCTACAAGAGACTCATTTTAGACCTGAGGACACCTTCAGATTGAGAGTGAGGGGATGGAGAACTATTTATCATGCCACTGGAAGTCAAAAGAAAGCTGGAGTAGCCATACTTATATCAGACAAACTAGACTTTCAATTAAAGGCTGTAACAAGAGATGAAGAAGGGCATTATATAATAATCACAGGGTCTATCCATCAGGAAGAGCTAATAATTATAAATGTCTACATGCCGAATACAGGAGCCCCCAAATATATAAAACAATTACTCACAAACATAAGCAACCTTATTGATAAGAATGTGGTAATTGCAGGGGACTTTAACACTCCACTTACAGAAATGGATAGATCATCTAGACACACAGTCAATAAAGAAACAAGGGCCCTGAATGAGACATTGGATCAGATGGACTTGACAGATATATTTAGAGCTCTGCATCCCAAAGCAATAGAATGAGGTGGGATATAAACAAATCCAATATTTTGAATTACACAATTACTGAATGATAAAGGTAAGCATAATTAGAAAGTTTTTGCAGCCAGTTTCCATAGTTAATCCTAGTCATTGGAGTTCTGGCCATTCAGCTTCTCCATCTTTCTATACTAAGCCAGCTTCTTCCTAGAGACCTGCTATGAGTTTGAAACTGTTCATCAGAAGACAGCTGCAGGGTGGAGAGTTTGGATAACATCCAGAGAAAAGCAATAAAAGTGATTAATAGCTTGGGAAGTAACACCTCCGAGGCATGTCTAAAGAGGTTGAGAGTCTTGATCAATAGCAAAAGCACAGCCTACATGTCTTGAAATCACATTGTAGGTGCTTTTTCTTCATCTTCACAGTGAATGCATGTAGAAGGCAGCCTAAGTTGCAGCAAGCAAATTCATATTGGAGCAAACAGGAAAAATATGCACAAATGCTAACGTTGGTTTAACACGTTGAGGGAAGACTGAAGGCATGAAGTGTTAATTTATAATAGAGTTGTGGTTGCCAGGGGCTCGGGGAGGGGGATATGGGGAGATGCTAGTCAAAGCATACAAACTTCCGGTTATAACATGACTAAGTTCTGAAGATGTAATGTACAGCGTTATGATTATGGTCAACAATACTGCGTCATATACTTCAACGTTGCCAGGAGAGTAGATCCTAAATGTTCTCACCACAAAAGAGAAATGGTAATCATGTGATGTGATGGAGATGTTAGCTAAGGTATGGTGCTAGCCATTTTGCCTTATGTAAGTGTGTGAAATCAACAGGTTGTACACCTTAACCTTATACACGTGGCATATCAATTATATCTCAGTATAGCTGGGGGACAAAAAAGAACAGAGTAGACACTTGCCTGGGATGTTTTAGACAAAGTTATAAAGAGCTTCTGCATTTCCATGGATTCTTCTAGCTGGATTGGTGGTGGTGGTGGTGGTGATCATTGTCTGGTAACACAGATCTCTTAAACGTTTTCTAGGTGTCCCAGTTTGGGTTCTCTGGAAGCAGATGCCAAGGCTGTTAGGGTGTAAAATATTTACCGGGAGTAAGCCTGTGAATGGGAATGAGAGGGAGTGGGACTGGGTGGGGGGCGCTGTCGCTTTGCCCTGCCCACCTGGCCAAGCCTCTGCCTGCCCAAGGGGAGCTCAGGAGCATGGCTTGCCTGTCGGAGGAATGCTGCGTTGGGTGTATTCCTGCTTTGTTCATTCATTGACTGGAGGCTGCTGTGAGAGGAACATGTTCTTGGCCACCACTGTCTGGCACAGTCATTGGCCCAGGGCCACTCCACAAATGGTGTGACCTTGGTTGGAAAGCTGAAGCAGACCCTGGAGGACTAACAGCTGGAGGCCTTGAGCAAACCACACTCCTCACAGCTGAGCAGCAAGCCCTCTTTGGAAGGGGGACCTGAGTGGCACATCTCTAATAAATACAAAGTAGCCAGCTTTCTATGTGAAAATGCGATCTACGAATTACTACTGAAATTTCTACTTTTTGGGAGGACACAGAGTTACAGGAAGTAGCCAAGCACACCTACGTCAGATTTACTTAATGAAAGACTACCCTCTAAGAATAGCAGTAGGCATTCAAAATCAGACATTTTACCCATATTATTTATAACCTCCTCAACAACCTTGCAAGATGGGGACTACGGTTCAGTTTTTCAGTTGGGAAAGCTGTAGGTCACATTGTTCAGGAGATTTTTTTGTTCTTGGCCATGCGACTAGGAAGTGCAGAGCTCAGATGTTTCTATCATTCTAAAGGTGCTTTGCATTATACTGATGCAAAAAATTGTATGACACAAAATTGGGTGACTGATGCAAAAAATTATGTAAAGGAATATGACTACTCAGCTTGCATTTTGTCAGAATAGTTTAGTTCTTACGTACTCTGGTCCAGATTCTGGGGATGTTTGATATAGTCTTTATTGTATTAAAATAAAATAGTATGGCTTTTGGCCACACTCAACAGGGTGGAATTAACTTTTGGCTTTGTAATGTTTGGTTAGTTGTTTCCTATATGTGTATAGATGTTAACTCACCACATTTGCTGAGAAAGTTCTGAGTCTATTCCATAGGACCTTCAGGTTTATAGATTCCCTTGTTATTTCTAGCTTTACATATTATTTTCCTAATCTGTTTTGAAAGTAAAATACCACAGTCAAAACATAAAGTTCAGTAGACTATGATATCAACTCTGAGGAATTTTTTATTTTAAAAAACTCCTACCTGTATCTTTTTCAGTGTTTGGTTCACAACAACATGTGGTAAGTATCTCAGTAATAGTTCCCTAATTTTTTAGCTGTTGAACTTGATTTCTCTCTTTTATTTAGAGGTCATTAGAATCAGCTGTGTGATCAGATATCAACTTCTAAGGCTAGAAAAGTGATACTACAACTTGTTTAGATATTTGTTGATGAGTAAATCCAGCCCAAGGGCACTTCATCAGCTTACACTTACTAGTTCATTCTAGGTTCAGTATGTTAGGTCAGAGAGACCATCAGATTGAGGGCCAATAATCACTTAACGAAGTCATCTTCCATATGATTCCTTTAGCCCCACATACTTCCCAAATTTTGCTACTAAAAATATAAGAAGTAGAAAATAAGGATGTCTTCTGCCTGGAAGGAAGTATTTTGAGAGCTCCCTTTTATAAAGTGAGTTCAACTGTTAATTTAACATTGCTTTCCGATATTCATCTGTCTGTCCATCCATTCATAGTGAACTAGGAAATCTCAGTAATGTTATCTGTGAAGTTCAGAGTGCAGTCACCATGACATAGAAATGAGCCAGCACAGGAGTTACTAAAAGTGAGAGTCCTCTTGTGTCTCATCTGCTGTGCTTTGGAGACTACCTTGAAATTGGGCAGCCCATGAATCTCCAGCTGCTGTCACAGAAATGGCAGTGAAACCAGAGATACCAAGCCCGAGATAATATCTTTTCTTTTTTTTAATGTTTATTTATTTATTGAGAGAGAGAGAGAGACAGAGAATCCTGAGCAGGCTCCACACTGTCAGCGGGGGCCTGATGTGGGGCTTGAACCCATGAACCATGAGATCATGACCTGAGCTAAAATCAAGAGTCAGACGCTTAACCCACTGAGCCACCCAGGCACCCCCAGGAGAATCTTTTCATAAAAAAGAATATTCTACATACTGTAGTGTGGCTGCTGTCATTTGTGCTGTGCTCTGACAAATAGTTTTGACTAATTTGAGAAGAAACAAGGGTTGATGTTGGATTTGTAGAAACCAAAAAACAAAAACAAGAATACCTGAAGGATAAAATATAAGTTTTACAGTGACTTCAGGTACTTTCAAGGAGATGCTTGAGGAACTACAGGGTAAAGGTCAGCAGACCCCAGGGCTTAGTGTAATCCTTTAATGTTTGGATGGGCGTGATTAGCATCTTTGCAATCTGGAACACTGACCCACAACCACATGAGCTATAGCCATGACAAAAAAAATATGCCAAGAAATTTGTCATGATCTGAGGGGACTTGAAGGGGTGATTCCTAATGTGAATGTATGATTCTGTGGCCTTAGGACCACGTAGCTGTGCCGAGGAGTGCTAATAGTGTCCATTTCCAAAATCATACAGTGCATTGGACAAGGGATGCTTGCAAACTGTAGTGAAGAGTTGGCACAAGGATAACTTCTCCAGGTTCTCTTCCTGTTCCACCTTCCACTGACAGAAGAAATGTTCCTCTTGATGCCCTGGTCCCCACTCCAGGAACTGAATCCTCTGCCCTCTGTTCAGAAGACTTACAAGTGTCAGCACTCCTGAAGAGCAGTTTGCCCATAGGTGACTAGTGAATTGGCCATGGGAATAATGGTTCGCCCATCTCTTGGCCCGTATGGCTCAGGGAGAGACCCTTTCACTTTGTAATCAGAGAGGGATGGTTAACCTTCTTCTTTCCCTGTCCATGACTAGAAACTATCCTCCTTTCAACAAACTCACTATTTGGCTTTCTTTTGCCGTTTCCTCCAGTCACAGTCTTTTCTAGACTCTTCCTGGAAAAAAAGCCAACTCTATCTTTGCCTCCTACAGGTATTGCAATAACTTCCTAATTTCCTCTCCTGCCTGTCCTATACTCTATTTTGTGTGCATATGGATTTTTGACCTTGGCGAGGCAAGGCTCTGGTGAAGTCCTTTTTGTGGAGAGTAAGCCTTTGGCATGGAGAATACTCTGGGTGTATTTCAAAATAGTTACCTTTCTACTCCTCTTGCCAGAGCTATGAGGGCATCTCTTTCCTGTGAGAATCTGGGGGACCCTGGAGGGAAAAGCCAAGAAAATCTGAGCGTCAGCCTAGGCCACCAGGAGCTATTCACTGTCACTCTAGTCTATATTCTGCTTCTGTCAGTTTGTCAAAATTACCGTTCAAGTGTTCCTGCCAGGTTATGGCTCTAGCAGCTTTTGCTCCTGGTAGGTAGATCTTGGCTGTGATCTCATATTCTCCTGTGTCTCCAAATTTCAGGGTAGCCCTTTGCTCTGCAACCTCAGTTCTCTAACAGGTCCAAGAAGATTACCGATTTTCAGTTTGCTTCAGTTTCTTCTTGTCGTAAGAATAGGGGTGATAACTTCTCTTTACATGTCCATGCTGAAACCAGCCTGTGAAATTCCTATAATATGTGAGACAGGCCAAGTTGCTCCTCTGCTTCTAGCCTGTCTTGGAGTAAAAGTCAAAGCCCTTACATTGGCCCTCAAGACCTCCGTGATCTGCACACTCTCTTGTCTACTCATTGACCACTTTTCATTCTCTTTTCCTATCTCGGCTCCAGCCACCTTGGTCTCTTAGCTGGCCCTTGAACATATGAGCAGTCTCCCACCCCAGGGCCTTTGCACTTATCTGGAATGATTCTTTCCCCCAGATGTCCACTGTCCCTGCACAAAAGTCACAGATACCTTGTGATGCCTTCCCTGACCACCTTATTCAGTACAACAATCCCATAGTCCTCTCTTCCATCCCATTTCCTCATCCCTTCCCAGCCTTATTTCTGTAGCACTTTGTACCACATGATATACTTCATAGAGTATTTTTCTAACTTTTTATGTTTATTGTTTCTCTATCCTACTATCCTACTAGATAGTAAGTTCCATGAGAGCAGGGATTTTTGCTCGTGTTATTCCTTGCTTTATAGGCCAGTGATATAATGAAATTGTTAATTCAGGATTATCAGTTGATGTTAAAACCATTAAGGGAATGGATGATGGTGAACGAAACACTTGTATAATGCCAAAGCAACACCATTCAAATTGTTTCAGGTTGCAAAGGGAAAAATGTTAACTATTAAATAGAGAAATCAAACTGTCACCACTCTAATTCAGTGGTTAAGCTTAGTATCATTAATGGGGCTCGGCCAGATGTTACATGTTTTCTCAGGTGTTGCAAAATGAGGTTGGTAACATCATTTATGAATTATCTAGCCAAATATGCTCAACTTGAATCCCTAGAGCCTTTAGACGTAGCTCTCAGTTTATGAAGTAAGGAACAAGCTAAAATTCATCATGAAGTAACTGGACAGATTTAGAAAGTGGTATATCCTGTAAGATAATAGTTCAGCATTATTAAAATAAAGGATCTGTTCTAAATGAAAAGAGACATAAGAAATAAAATAGGTGAAATGTATGGGCTGTGATTTGTGCAAATCAGTCTTAAAAGGGGTATTTAGGGCCATGAGGAGAATCTAAATTCTAATATTAGGTGAGATGAACATTTTCTGAAATGATGAATGTGAACTGGAAAAATTAGCTTTCAAGGGGATATGTAGATTATGATTTCATTTTGGTAAACAAAAATATAATGTTTTACTGCTCAGTAAAATAGTGAAAAACAGTATGGACATTATATGAAAGAGAAGTATACACATGAAGATTAAGAAAATCAGGCACTTTGCTTATAGATTTGTTTGAATTTTTGTTTCTGGATGAGAGGAAGGAAAATTGCCCTAGGGCACAAGTAAGAGAGGAGAGGGGACACACAGAGACCAAGCTGCTTCATATTTCAAGATACAAATGTGCCACATACGTAAAGGTAAACTGTTTGCTGTGGTCAGTTTGAATAGCTGTAGGCACAGAATGTTTTACAACTGCATGCCTTTAAATACTCAGAATTTCTGAATTTGTTTAATTCAAATGGACCTTCTGCTAATTAATATAAATTAATGAATTAAAATTTTTTTAATGTTTATTTATTTCTGAGACAGAGACAGAGCATGAGTGGGGGAGGGGCAGAGAGAGAGAGGGAGACACAGAATCCGAAGCAGGCTCCAGGCTGCGAGCTGTCAGCACAGAGCCCCACGCGGGGCTCAAACTCACAAACCATGAGATCATGACCTGAGCCGAAGTCAGTCGCTCAACTGACTGAGCCACCCAGGTGCCCCAAAATTAATGAATTTTATGAAGTCCTATCAAACCTAGCCCCATTTGTTCATTGTGTGTTTCAGAAAATCTGGAAATTCCTCCTTTAATCTGGTTTTTAATTTAAATGACTGTACCTTGAAAGACAGAATCTGCCTTCCTCTCTCCCTTTCCTTTGTACCTTCTCTCCCTTCTGCCTGCCTCATCTTTTCTCTTTTTCTTTCAATCACCCAACACCATATTCATTTCAGATTTTTTTTTTTTAATTTAAGGGCCTTTCCTAATAAAACTCTCTGATTTAATTCTTATCTGCCCCTTTCCAGAGAAAGCCACTATTTTATTTTGTTATTTTTCTTATGTGCATGCTTTTATACTTTTTTTTTTTTTAATTTTTTTTTCAACGTTTATTTATTTTTGGGACAGAGAGAGACAGAGCAGGAACGGGGGAGGGGCAGAGAGAGAGGGAGACACAGAATCGGAAACAGGCTCCAGGCTCTGAGCCATCAGCCCAGAGCCTGACGCGGGGCTCGAACTCACGGACCGCGAGATCGTGACCTGGCTGAAGTCGGACGCTTAACCGACTGCGCCACCCAGGCGCCCCATATACTTTTATATAAATACAAACTGCATGTTTCACTATTCAGTAAAGCATAAATTACCATAAATTGTCTCTATAAACAATGTCATATATTTGGACTTTATATATATCATGCTGTTCTAAGGCTTTGCAACTTTTTTTGACCACGTTGTGTTTTTGAGATTTATTCATGTTGCTACAAGAAGGTAGAATTTAGTCTGTTCCTTTTAGCTGCTGCATGGTTTCACATTTTATGAATATATCAAAATATATCCATTTAAAATTTAAATATAGTTGAGTTCCTGTTGTTTTGTTTTTAGAAATAATGCTGAAATTAACATTTTGTATGTCTCACTTGGATGTATGCGTGTTAGACAGCTTCTCTAAGATACTTACACAGAGGTGGAAATGCTTGGTGTTAGGTAATGTGCATCTTCAGCTTTACTAGACAGTACCAAATTGTGCTCCAAAGTAGTTGTTTCAATTTCATCAACAATAAATGGGATTCCTGTTGTATCACATCTAATCAACAATAGGTATTTTCAGACTTCAAAAATTAGTCAATTTGATAAATGTGAAATGAGATCTCATTGCTTTAATCTTGTTTTCCTTATTACTAGTAAGATTAAAAAATCTTTTTATATATTAAGTAAACATTGAGTTTCCTGTTTTGCGAATTACCCGTTTTTTCTTTTGGGCTATTGATTTTTATTTCTTCTTTAAATGTTCTGGATACTAATTCTTTTGTTAGTTATATGTGTTGCAAATATTTTCTCCAGTCTGTGGCTTGTGTTTTCACTATTTGCATTGTGTTTATTGTAAAAAAAAAAAAAAGCCTTAGTTTTAATATAGTGAATTTGTTAATCTTTCATTGTGGCATTTGTGCTTTTCTGTGTTGTATTTAAGAACTCCTTCCATACTTCAACATCATTTAGTTTCTTCTAAAATGTTTAAGGTTTGGGGTGCCTGTGTGGCTCAGTTGGTTGAGTGTCTGACTCTTGATTTTGGCTCAGGTCATGATCCCAGAGTTGTGGGATTAAGCCCCGCATTGGGGCTCTGTCAGTGCTGAGCATGGAACCTGCTTAAGATTCTATCTCGGGGCACCTAGGTGGCTCAGTCGGTTGAGCATTTCTCTTAGGTTGTGATCTCACAGTTCATGGGATCGAGCCCTGCGTCAGGCTCTAGCTTGCATGGGATTCTCTCTCCCTCTCTCCCTGCCCCTCCCCCACTTGTCCTCTCTCTCTCTCTCTCTCTCTCTCTCTCTCTGTCTCTCTCGCTCTCGCTCTCGTTCTCGCTTTGTCTCTCCCCCTCAAAATAAATAGACATTAAAAAAAAGGATTCTCTCTCTCTCTCCCTCTACCCCCTTCCCTGATCACGTGCACTTTCTTTCTCTAAAAAAATAAAATAAAATGTTTAAGGCTTTACTTTTTCACATTAGGTTTTTAATCTTCCTGGAATATTGAATGTTTATATAGTGTAAAGTAAGGAATCAGATGGCTATCTTATTTTCCAGTCACCACTACTTCATTAGCAGATCCTTACCCCATTGTAATTGCACCTCTGTCAAATATTAAGTGTCCACACATGTGGTTGTGCTCCACTTTTACTGAGCTATTTGTCTATTGCACTCTCATTTCTCTGATTTAGAAATGGGATCATTTTTCTGTATTAGATTGTCTAATTAGTTATTCCTGGTCCATAGACAATTATCAGTTGTTGTATAATGAGCTTGTATTTACCAATCTTGCTGAGTCTTTCATTAATGGTTCATTACTGACTTGAATCAAAGAGGCCTAGTTCCTACTCTCAACTTTATTAATTAACAAATTCCGTGACCCTAAAAAAGTTATTAGTGTCACTAAATTTCAATGTTCTCTTTGGAAATAAGCAGGTCATAATATCTAACTCATGAGGTTGGTTTGATGTGAAGGTTAAGAAAAGAAAATGGATGTCAGTAGCCTAACACAAAGTAGAGACCCCAAAATTCCAGGTCCTTGTAAAAATCTTAGTGTGTGACAAATAGTCCGGTAATTAGTCGATGTGTAATAAGGCTAATTAAATCAGATCTCTCACACACACATGCATGTGCGCACACACACAGAAGACCCTGCTGGCCATCCAAAGCTCTAGGTTACATAGGTTACTAATGCATTTCTATAGTCACAATGTCACAGGCTTCATTTGTGTTTTCTTCTTGAATAAGAACATACTACCCAAAGAAATCCAAAACATTAGGCTGGGGGAAACTATTTTGGGGGAGGTAACCACTGGGAGGACACAAAGTTATCTCTTGGTTTCAGGTAAGATCCATGTGCTTTACATGATTCATTATAGATCTTAAAGCTGTCAGAGGAAAAATGGCCGTTACAATTATGTGACTTTAAAGTATTTTCCAAAAGAGCCATATCTGTCATCAGTTATGAAAGCTGACCAAATGCACATGATGACAGACAGACAGCTGGTTCTCATTCATATTAAGTTCCTCTCAAGCAAAAGGAATGTTAAGGAAATCTGGCCTCATATTATGTTGATTCCAAAGTAATTACATTTGTTATTTCCTGGCGATGCAGTAAATCAAGCTGTGGCAAGTAGGTGGATATTTCACAGAAGTAATTTCGGAGACCATTAAATATGGTCACATGGTGTGTTGAACCCTCTTCTGCCTCAAGACAAATAACGTCCAGTCCAGGTGTGGGAAAAGGGAGAGAGTGGGAAAGCAACTACTTCCTTTAAAAGATGGGAAATGCATGGTTTTCCACATGCAGATGCAAAATTTGTAAGAAACAGAGGAGTTCACTTAAGGCATGTGGGGGTCAAAGGGATGGACAAACTGCCCCTGTGCGAGAGATTTCCTACCTCTCTGTTCTCAATCCAAAAACTGCCAAGTCCAGCTGCTTCCCAGGCAGTCATGTACCTCCCCCAAACACACCTGCTATCCCAGCACTTTACTCTGGGGTAAGCTGGCCGTTAATTAATGTCTACAGCACAAGGGTTTATGACCCTTCTGATTTCATTATAGTTAGAAGCTCTGTAGAGCTTACTCCCATTCACATAAAGGCCAAATGCTTTTAGAATCCTTTAATAAACCAATTGCCTAAAGGCTAAATTCAGGAAGGAATCTAATATAGGCACTAAATGATCATTTTGTTGTCTAAAAGTCTCTGTTCAAAATGGACATAATTCTTCTTTTAGCCTGTGATTTGACCTCTCTTTAATGCCAGCTTCCTAAAGTATTATCACAATGTAAGAATAAAAGAAAGCAAAACTAAATTTGACTTTAAAGGGCATCCTCGCCTTACACACAGATTTGCCTAGGAGTAAAATTAAGACCCACTGACTCTAACATTTCTTCCTGTAGACATCAGAGGTTTAGCTATCAATTGCTCAATGCACTTTAAAGAATCAAGGAATGAAAAATCTGGAATGCTTTAGAGGAAAACTGCCTGGAGGCCTTAGGAAAAGATGACCTCTGGAAGACCTACCCAGCTCCAAACCATTCCTTGGTAGAGCACACAAAATGGATCCGTGTGTACAGCAGCAAAGGAAGGCGTGGCTCTTGACCCATTACGAGTAGGTTAGTTTCAGCTGCCATGAAAAATTCAACCCAGAGGTGAAGATTTTTCACTTCAAAACTCTTCAGAGCAATTGGGCCCTTCTCATTGTTCCCACCTTTGTTTAACTCGGCCAGTGTTTGTCAGTCAGTTAGCTTATAGCCCACTGAATTTCATTCAGGGAATTTGAAATCAGAAGTGACATAAACATATGGGGGACATGGAGAGGAGGGTCAAAAGGAGAGAGGGAATGAGAATTACCAGTCAAATGGGAAAAAAAATATTTTTTTTTGCTTAATTTTGTTTCTTCCACCCCAGATTCATTTACTTCATCTACATGTTATATTTCAAAAATGGGACACAGACAGCTTATTAAGGGAAGTGGGTTTTGGTTCCTTATTTTGGGGAACATTTGCAATTCCAGAATATTCATTAAGTTAAATTAGGGTTTTATTAAAAGTATGGTTTATTATGTAAATGGTAGAAAAATAAATATATAAATATCTATGTACAATACCTATAATGTATTGCATATACAATAATATACATGTATTGCATGTAAGACAATGTTTGTATTGCCTTTAGCAGATCCAGAATACAGATACTATGGAAAGTTCTGAGAAGAGCAGAACAGAGGGGCCCACACAAAATGGTGTGGAATGGTGGGTGATAGTCACTAAATGTTTCCTTGTTTATTCTTTTCTTTCTTCTACTTCATATGGAGATGTCACAAACATCTCAATCTACAGTGAAGGTGCTAACATCCTGCTCTGTGGAGTCCATAATACCAGCCATGCCTAGGCTGGATTCTATGTGCTCATCTCCCCAATCTGGGGAGCACCACACTGACTGTGACACGAGCCTCAGCTGCTTGGGGATCCAGACTCTTATGCCAGTTTTCACACTAACCACCTCACTTGGAGACCTCACTTCATCTCTTAGCCCCCAGTTTCTGTACTTCCTTGGTACAAAGTGGATTTGCCATACAGTTTCATTAATTAATTAATGTGGGTTTTTATTTTAATTTTTTTAATATATGAAATTTATTGTCAAATTGGTTTCCATACAACACCCAGTGCTCATCCCAACAGGTGCCCTCCTCAATACCCATCACCCACCCTCCCCTCCCTCCCACCCCCCATCAACCCTCAGTTTGTTCTCAGTTTTTAACAGTCTCTTATGCTTTGGCTCTCTCCCACTCTAACCTCTTTTTTTTTTCCTTCCCCTCCCCCATGGGTTTCTGTTAAGTTTCTCAGGATCCACATAAGAGTGAAACCATATGGTATCTGTCTTTCTCTGTATGGCTTATTTCACTTAGCATCACACTCTCCAGTTCCATCCACATTGCTACAAAGGGCCATATTTCATTCTTTCTCATTGCCACGTAGTACTCCACTGTGTATATAAACCACAACTTCTTTATCCATCCATCAGTTGATGGACATTTAGGCTTTTTCCACAATTTGGGTATTGTTGAGAGTGCTACTCTAAACATTGGGATACAAGTGCCCCTATGCATCAGTACTCCTGTATCCCTTGGGTAAATTCCTAGCAGTGCTACTGCTGGGTCATAGGGTAGGTCTATTTTTAATTTTTTGAGGAACCTCCACACTGTTTTCCAGAGTGGCTGCACCAGTTTGCATTCCCACCAACAGTGCAAGAGGGTTCCCATTTCTCCACAACCTCTCCAGCATCTGTAGTCTCCTGATTTGTTCATTTTGGCCAGTCTGACTGGCGTGAGGTGATATCTGAGGGTAGTTTTGATTTGTATTTCCCTGATGAGGAGTGATGTTGAGCATCTCTTGAATGTGGGTTTGATTAGGAACTTGGATACTTAACAGCTTACCCTGCTCCATTTGACGATTGTGGTCACCATTTTTCATTCAGAAAAATCAAAGGATTTTTACTGCCTTGGCTAACAAGATGGCATATCAACTGGCCAACAGTTTTTTCTAGACATGTCAAGAAAGATGCATTTGAATATTGGTATGAAATCCGTGAAATTATTTGTTTCAACATTAGGTTTTCAAACTTACATAGTAATAGCAAGAACTATTGGTTATTACACATATGATGATTTTGCACACTTTTCAAAATGATTTAAATAATTGCACCCCTTCATCTAGGATGACGTAGATGAAGCTCATGGCTTGGAGAGTGCAGCACAAGTTAGATTTCAGACCCATTCACCCTCTGCAGCAGCCAGGAAACACCATTGTGTAGCACACTTGTAAAACAACATGTGGGGGCCCAGGAGGTATCATGTACGTGACAATTCCAAGGCATACATAAACCTTACATTATTTGTAAGTCCCCTTCCAATCACTAATAAGTGCAGTTTGATTTAAAATCAGAGGTCTCCAGAGTAAGGAACTATAAAGGGAGTATAAGGCGACCTATAATTATGCCAAAAGAATATAATAAAAATTTAATTTAAATTAACCTTAAAAAATTAAGCTTCACTAATTTTCTGGTGATTTTTTTGTGTGGTAAAATACATAAAACATAACATTTACCATTTTAACCATTTTTAAATACAATTCAGTGGCAATAAATATGTTTGCAATGTAATGTAACCATCAGCACTATCTACTTTAAAAACTTCTTTAACATCCCACACAGAAACTCTGGACCCATTAAATAATAATTCCCTATTCCCTTCTCTCCTCAGCTGATGGTAACCTCTGTTCTACTTTCTGTCTCTATGAATTTGCCTATTTTAGGTACCTCATACGAATGGAATCATATGATATTTATTCTTTGTGTCTAGCTTATTTCACTTAGCTTAGTGTTTTTTTTTTTTTTTAAATTTTTTTTTCAACATTTATTTATTTTTGGGACAGAGAGAGACAGAGCATGAACGGTGGAGGGGCAGAGAGAGAGGGAGACACAGAATCGGAAACAGGCTCCAGGCTCCGAGCCATCAGCCCAGAGCCTGACGCGGGGCTCGAACTCACGGACCGCGAGATCGTGACCTGGCTGAAGTCGGACGCTTATCCGACTGCGCCACCCAGGCGCCCCGCTTAGTGTTTTTATAGTTCATCCATGTATCAGAATTTCATTCCGTTGTATGGGTATACCACGATGATTTATTTATTCATCCACTGAAAGACATTTGAGTTGTTTCCACCTTTTGGCTGTCGTGAATAATGCTGCTGTGAACATTGGCATTCAAGTATTGTTTTTGTCTGTTTTCAATTCATTGGGGTATACACCTAGTAGTAGAATTGCCAGATCATATGGTAATTTTATGTGTAACTTTTCAAGGAACCTCCCAACTGTCTCTACAGTGACTGCAGCATTTTACATAACCACCAACAGAGCACGAATTTCCAATCTCTCCCCAGGTTCTCCACATTGCCAACACTTGTTATTTGTTTATTTTTTTTATGATGGCCAGCCTAATGGGTGTGAAGTATTATCTCAGTGAACTTTTGATTTGCATTTTCCTAATGGTTAGTGATGTTGAGAATGCTTTTATGTGCTCATTGGCCATTTGTAATATCTTCTTTGGAGAAAGGACTTAAGACCTTTGCCCATTTTTTAATTGGGCTGCTCGTTTTTGTTGTTGTTGTTGTAGAATGATGGGGATTTTATGTATTCTCGACATTAATTCCTTATCACATGTGTGATTTTAATTTTTTTTTTAATTTTTTTAACGTTTATTTATTTTTGAGACAGAGAGAGACAGAGCATGAACGGGGGAGGGGCAGAGAGAGAGGGAGACACAGAATCCGAAGCAGGCTCCAGGCTCTGAGCCATCAGCCCAGAGCCCGACGCGGGGCTCGAACTCACGGACCGCGAGATCGTGACCTGGCTAAAGTCGGACGCTTAACCGACTGAGCCACCCAGGCGCCCCATCACATGTGTGATTTTAAAATATTTACTCACATTCTGTGAATTGTCCTTTTACTCTGTGGATACTGCCCTTTGATGTACAGAGGTTTTAAAACTTCGATAAAGTCTAACTTACCGTTTTTTGTTATTGTATACAACTAATTTTACTGTATGCAGTACCAGTGATGCCACCACCTGCCCATTTGTCAGCTAGTGTGGAAGCTGTCTTGTAGGTAGGATAGGAGTTCCACATCATGAAGAGCTGTCCCTGGTAGCTTCGTGTGATTGATGACTACCAGTGCTTCGTAATACCTTGTAATTCAAGGGTTTCCATAAGTGCATTTGGGGGTCATATTTTTATGTCATTTATATATTTTTATTTTTATATTTTCATGTATATATTTATAAGGTTAACATTCACAATTATGGAGCTAAATGACATGAAATATCTTGCACAGAAAATTCAAATGCAACGTAAAAATAATGCAAGCTGAAGGCAATAACAAGACCATAGCAGAGTTGACACTTCTGCTCTTGGTAGGAGCTCTTTATCAGCCACATTAAGAGGATCTGACAAGAAGTCAGTAAAAATTCACAAATATCAGTACATCTATTTTAAAATGTGGATTTAAGTCAACCCCAGTTAACAATGCATCAAACTCGGTCTATACCATGTGTTAGGATATTAGTCAGTGGTAGTATGGAGGTATGATAATTTGCAAGACATTTTTAATGTTTATTTTATGCTTATTACATCATTTTAAATGCTTTTAAATATTATTGCATTTAGAGTATTTTTTAGAGTAGCTTAATATCACATACATATGTAAATTAATAATTTTATAACGAATACTTACCAGGCATGCATTCTCCAATATTTTTTATTGATGGGGGTATTTTAAAAAGTTTAGAGACCATTGGAGTCCATAAAAAGAAGTAAACTTACAGATATATTTATCTATCAACTTTGTCAGATGGATAACTGGCACACTTTTATGCTTAGAATTTCTTCTCCTTTTAAAAATGTAACATTGACTCGATTCCAGTCTATTTGGCAAAAGTTCCCTAGTGGATCACTGCAAAGGCAGCAAAGCATTAGCACGTTTGGCTTCATTATTTATGTGACAACAGTGTGCTTTTTTTGTTTGGGTCTATACAGAGTCTGTGTGTGTATAGTTGAGAAATCCTTGGGACCAAACAGTTATAACTCCAGGAGGCCGATTTGATGCCTGAGGAAAATACCATAGCTGAGTTGTGTGAAAACCATTCTGGACCTCAGTTGTGTTAATAGAGAAAATAATTTTCTCAACAGCAAACTGTGGATAATCAATCACCTTGAATCTGGACTTCTCACTGTACCATTCTATTATCCAAGCTTATAGATTTGCTAGGATCCTTACTTACCCAGACATTCTCCCACTGGTGACCCTTCTGCCCACTTCACTCCTTATTAACACATCCATTGAAGACTGAACCAGGCAGGGATGGGAATTTTATTTGGTGGCTTTATTCCCTTGTTGTTTACATTGGCATGACATTTTGGGGTTATACGTGAATTTTCTTTATCCATGTGGATCTTGACTTCACAGCCACGGATAATCAACCGCCAATCAAACCTACTTTCAAAACAACCATCTTGAAACTAAGACATGGTGGTTTTCTGGTCGTGCTCTAGATGGTCATAGCTGTAAAGCCACTCATAAGTGAAAACTTGGAATTTTGATATGATTTTACAATAAACTTATGCACTTCTTTGAAACCAGAAGAGCAGCAAAGCCAGGCTACACATTGAAATTTTTTCTACATGAAACAGCCTGAAGTTAATTGAGAAAATAGCATTCAGCTTGTAGTTACCCACCTCACCTAAAATCTGCAGATTAAGCTGGGTTTACAGAATCACGGAGTTAGAAGGGAACTTAAGGAATACCGTATCTCTCCTCCTCTCTGTACTTGTGGTTATGTGAGATCTATAGTAAAAGCTTCCTTTTCTAAAGGAAGTGTGAAACTCTCTCAACACAGGATTGCCCTATACAGCATCCTTGAGAGATTTCCTTTTTGTCCATTCTAGATGACCGTGTCTTTTGGAGTGTTTCAGGTGATGGGGAGCTTTCTACATCCTAGAGGGGATCACCAGCACCTTGAATTATTTAAGTCCAGATGTGATGTTCACCTGGCTGACCCCTTCCCTTATCATACCCATCTCTGGCTCTCTCATTCCTTAGTCCCAAGGAATCTGTTCTTTGGCTTTGCTAACCCTCTAGATTTATCATCTTTTCATTTTTCTCTCAGTCAGTGAGTCACCTTTGGCTTTTTATACTTCTCTGCTTAGTCAGGATCCCATAGTCCATCACCCCAGCTTCTCTCTTAACAACCGGTTCAACTTCCCTGGTTTCTTTTCTGAGCATATCCTGAGGTTTCCCATGTTCAGTCTCACTGAATAATCAACCCTTGCTATCAGAGAAACCTGTTCATGCATAGGCCCAAATAAGACAGAGCTCTTCTGTCCAATGTGCAGTGCAGCTCTTTGCCTCCATTCCCCTAGATACCCCCAGCACATCTCTGAGACTTTTGCCAATTTGTGACACTGTTCTAAGGTGCATCCTTTCTCTAATCTCTCCAAGAACCCTCAACAGATCCTACTCACTGAAGTCGGTGATGGTTCTTGGGAGAGGATTCAGTGCCTACCCAAACTGGGCAGTAGGAAAGGAGCAATGGAGGTGTGAATGGACCAATAAAGACAGTAGCACATTTAAAGAGAATATATAACTGAATCATCCTGAGGCTTTTTACCGAATAGCTTACTAAAAGTAGGTCACCCAACAGAGAAACTATATTTCTTATCTATCTAAATTCCAAAAAAGATGACCCAACTCTGATCAAGAGTGAAAATGTGTGAGCAATGGTGATAGAAAGTGCAAGGAGATCCAAGATAAATAGCTACCCATGACATGGGTCCCACATCTTGCACCAAATCATTTTTGTTTACTCTAAAAGAGAAAAAGAGACAAAAGAATGCTTGAGCAGGATGCTGGAGCTAGGAAGTAAATCTTCCACAGTCATAACCAAACAGGGTTTCTCAGTTTCCTCCTTAGAAAGTAGGTGCTGAGTCAGGAATCTGGGCTTCCCAAGGCAGAAGCATCCTTAATGAATGTTTAGTGTATCTTTGACTTAGACCAGACTCCAGAGCTGGTTTTGCTTTCCCAGTGGAGGGCTAAGCCTATGAAGTCGTTGACAAGAATCTTTCAAATAGCTAACAAACAGAGGTTACTCAGACTCTGGACCAAGCAAACAGTCTGCTCCCTCTGACCCTATACCAGGGTATCTGCACCCTGCATGATAGTGCCTGAACAAGATACAGTCTCTACCTCAGCCAGAACCATAGTATTGTTGGATGCTGTTTTACTGACTATTCTTCTAATCTGTTCAGGCTTCCCACAGCAGCTGTTCTAATCCTTCAATATTATGCAATTTTATTACTGTGCTACATTCACTTTACTCTTAAAAGGTAATCGTGCTTCCCACTTCACGGGAAACAGAGGGCTTCACTGCTTAGATAATAACAAGTTGTATGTATTGCATCTTATGTACAGTAGTCCCTCCCCTTTATCTACAGGAGATAGGTTCCAAAACTCCCAGAAGACATCTGAAGCTGTGGATAGTACTGAACCTTATATATACTATGTTTTTTACTATATGTACATACCTGTGATAAAGATTATAAATTTGGCACAGTAAAAAACTAACAACCTTATAATAGATAATAAAATAGAAAAATTACAACAATATATCCTAATAAAAGTGATGCTAATGTGGTCTCTCTCTCAAAATATCTTTTTGAACTGTACTCATCCTTCTGGAGATGATGTGAGAAGATAAAATGCCTGCATAGGGAGAAGAAGTGAGGTGAATGGTGTAGGTACCGTGATGCAGTGTTAGCCTCCTATTGACCTAATAATGATATGTCATAAGGAGGATTATTCATTTTCACATACAGTTAACCACTGTAACTGAAACGTTGGACAGTGAAACCACAGATGGGAGGAATGCCGTACAAGGAAGTGCTTTTATTGTTTTTTACAAATGGTCTCAGTAATATTAACATCACCTTTATGTAGACTTACTATTCCCTCCTGTCAAGACAGTATGAAGTCTTAGAAAGAGTTCAGACATAGGTCTGAGGAGTCACTAAGCCTCTGCTCATTTTATGACTCCACGCTTCTTCTAGAAAATTGAACATATCAAAACAAAAACTAATCCAAACCCAACTTTTTTTTCTGATCTACTCTACATATCTTAATAAGGAGAAAGAATTTTGAAGTTTAGAAATCTTTTGATAAGATAGGAGCTGAATAGAAATTGCATTCAAATGTGAACAGCTGATAGGACTGTATCTCTGTGCACAGATTGTAATGAGGGTAGGAATGTGAGGGTGAGGGACAGGTTGAGGAGACACAGGGCTGAGGATGAGCTTGCTGGAAGGACTCAACCCGTGAAAAGAGGAAACTTGCGAACACCAAATGCGAGCACTACGTGGTTCTCAATTATACCTAGTGTTGGCCATGTCTGTCTGTAATTGAATGTGCAAGACTACTTAGAGAAGAAGAAAGAAAGAACCAAGGCATTGTCTCTAAAAAAGGAGCGATGAGTGAAAAGTTAAGAGAATGACTTACGTTAAAAGTAATATATTAGAGATTGTCTTAGCTTCTCCAAATGTCATCTCAATCAGTATTTGCCCAGGTATTAGCCAAGAATTTATTATGGTAAAAAAGGACAACCAAAATATTCATTCGTGGAGTATGGTGATAACCAAGGCAGTGATGGGGGTGGGGGTGTCCTCATTTCATGGATGGCAGCTTGGCCAAATTCAAGGACAACATTGATTTCCAAAGGAAACATTCCACTCACTACCCCTCACCTTTTTTTTTTTTCACTTGATGAATTGTGGAATCATTCATTCTCTGGAGGTTCCAGTAAGAAAAGCAAATTATATTTAAATGAACACTTGGCATTTGGTTCAGCAAGCTAATGTGACCTGGATTCATTTTAAAGACATTCCATTTTTTTTAGTAGAGGGAGTCATCTTTCTGTGGGCCAGATTCAGGTCCAATTTCTTATTCAGCTCTTGACTTAAATTGAATAAGTCCTTATTGCAAGTAGACTGCTTGGCTGTGTGTCTCCTGGAATTGATCTCCTCCAGGACTTAAATGTTCTCAGTTAATGAGATGCATTCTTGTTATTGCTTATAAAGTCACTAATAATTTTCTGAGAATCTATATATAAAATTTATTATAAGTGTGTATTCACCCATACAATAACTTGAGTAGCTATTTTCCCATTAAGACAAACTCTTGGCTAATGTATTTCAGTAGAAGTTTTATTCAAAAAGGTTACTGCTGGTCACTGGAAGTATTTTTTCATATTTAATTTTATATAAGGCAATTGGTTATTTATAGACTTGTTTATAGATGACTTATTCCACTGTTTATAGCTATAATTAGGAAATGTATAAAATCAATTGTTAAGGAAGTGTGAGTCAGTAGCACAGCTCTTTGAAGAGTATGAATATGAAATCTCAAGATTTTATAGAGAGATGACTCTCCTGCAGTTCCTTCACTAAACATCTGTTCTACTTTGTGTGACTGTTTATCCTGGCCTTTCTGAAGCATAGAACCAAAGTCAAGGGGAATAGAAGGGCTCAGAGTTAACCCTATGTCAGGGAACAAGCTGAAGCTAATTGTTCCACCAGGGGTTTGGATCCATGACCTTGACCTCGTTATATCAAACTCTAACCAACTGAGCTAACTAATAAGGAAGAAACCTATGAGAGAAACCTGATGTCAACTCTAAAGCATTACATGTTATCATGTCACCCCAGCATCACTGCTTCAGTTGTCACCATTAACTAAATTTGGAAACCATCTTTTTAGGAGAAATTTTTGATATGTCTTACAAAGTTAGAAAATTCTTCAGGCTTCAACAGTGTAGATTTGGTGCCATCACAAACTCATAGGGAACGATAATAGTCTCTGGACTTGATAAATAGCGACTGATATTTTATTTTTTTCTTTAAACAAATTTTTTTAGTGTTTATTTATTTTTGAGAGAGAGAGAGAGAGACAGAGCATGAGCAGGGGAGGGTCAGAGAGAGAGGGAGACACAGAATCCAAAGCAGGCTCCAGGCTCTGAGCTGTCAGCATAGAGCCTGACTCAGGGCTTCACCCCACAGACTGTGAGATCATGACCTGGGCCGAAGTCGGACACTTAACTGACTGAGCCACCCAGGCACCCCACGACTGGTATTTTCAAAAAAGAAGGAAAGACTTCTTTTCTATTATATGTGTTGCAATGAGAAAATGCCACAAGGTACTAGAAGTATTGCCATCATCATTCATTTCCAGAGGGAAAGTCAGAATTGATTTGAATTCCTGTTGACTCATAATCCTGGGCATGTTAGAAATGTGTCATTCATTCATCCTTTTAATCAAAAATATTTACTGAGCTTTTTCTTGGTGGCAAGAATTGTCTTAGGTGGTGGAAATGCAGAGATGACCAAGATGGATAAAGCTGGGTTCCCATGGAGCCTACAGTATGGCAGGAACATAGTCAATAAACAAGTAAGCAAATACATGAAGAAGAATTGATCATTAACTGCTGATGGTACCTGATCAACTTTTCATATTGAGGTTTTCTCAAACTTCAAAAATATGTTTTCCTAGAGGCATAAATTGTTGCAAATTATAGATAAGCTGCTGTGTATGTGGACTGTTGAATGCAATGAGATGAAAGTGCTCTACAATACCGCAGTCGAAATATGAAGCCTTTTTACAGTTTTCGTTAAAGACTTTGGCTCTCAAATCACACACACTTACGTTCAAATCCTACGTCCTTCACTTGTTAGTGTTATGAACTCAGGAAAGTTTTTTTAATCTTTTTGAATGTCCGCTTGCTGGTCTGTAAAGGTGGTGCACATCTTCTGTATTAACTAGTATGATATAAGTGAAACACATGTCACTTAGCAGGTACTCAAGAAATAATTCTCCTTTCCAGTGAAAAAGAAAGATACAGTGTTCTTACAATAACCAGGTGAAACTTATTTTGACCATGAGGTCTAAAAAATTTAGAACTACAGTAAAGAATTTGAGCTATGTTACTGTGCAGAGTGATTTTATTAAAATACATACAATTCCCTCAAGAGCATTGTTGGCCTTAACTGTAAAGGCAGTTCCATTAAAACCCTGCTTTCCAAGATAAAATGAACATTTGATAAATCATATTTAACTTTTCAATAGTGATTTATAATAGTCTTTATCTGAAGATATTTTTCTTCCAACTTTCCAGAGTTGAGGAACAGAGCAGACAATAGGTTAAGGGGAGAACTCCATGTTTAACTTAAAACTTTTCATCTCTGTGCTCTAATCTAAGCATTCCTTCTTCAGGTAGAGGTTTGGTATTTGAAAAGCGAAAGAATCAAGTTTCTTAGCGCTCTGTGGCCTGAAACATTTATCAAAATAAACCTCAGGAGCTGGGCCCTACACTGGCCTTTGGAGGTTAGAAGAATGTTGTGCATGTGGCCAGGGGTGTGAGAGAGGGGAGATGATTGCCCCTGAGGGACTTGCTTTCTGGAGGCTTCTGTGCTCCAGTCAGGCTGTCTCTCTATTAGTAACAAAAGACTTGCCTTCCTCAGCCCTAGGCATCTGGCTTCATTCCCAGATGCTGCTGTGAGGCCAGAGTAAAAGACACAGAAAATATCTGGGTGTTTTAGAGTTGATAATACTTGGTGTAGTAATGATGATAGTAATAAAAATTAGATTAGTTATTATATTTATAAATATGAAATATTTAATATTGATATATTTATACCTATAAATAGTATTATAAGTGATAATTGTATGAAATAAAATAACTATTTATACAATAAAAACATTGTTGTGAAATAATAATATTTTGGCATACTTACTAAGAACTTCACACACATCAACTCTTTGAAATTCCAACCCAAATATTTTGATTCAGGTGCTGTTATTTCCCTATTTTACAGAAGGGGAAACCAAGATGTAGTTTAGTGAAGTAATTTCTCCTAAGTCACCTAGCAGGGAAATGAAGATAGGAACCAAGACTGTAAACCTCTGAAGTTTAAGTTCTGTCTCACACACACTAACAAATCTACATTCAGCTTCATTTTCTATTACTGATCCGGTGACTTGAAGTATCAGCAACATATGAGATGTAAAACATCAGCAACATAATCAATTGTGATCAATGATGCTAAAAGAGCAGTGTGTTCCTTCCCCAGAAGAAATACTGAGAATGCCCATCCCTTCTCCATCCTAGCTAATGTTGTGTGCTTGGGATGGTGCTCTAATTTAATTAGCAAATACAGTAAATCAATTGAGTAAAGAGGAGGAAGCGTTTGTGATTTGGACAGAAAATTCAGATCTGCTCAGCTCAGGGCTGAGCAGGTAGAGGGCAATGGAGTGGTCCACGATGTAATCCTGGTCCTTGTCCTTGGGGCCTGCACTGTAGTACACGCAGTAGCTGTGCCTCACTTGGGCTACCTGCTCAGCAGAACCAGTCAGGCCCAGCAACCGTGGGTGGAAGTCCTGTAGGTAGCAGGCCATGGCTGAGACAGTGTCCCACTCGGGGTCCACAGTAACGAAGATAGGCTGCACCAGGGGCAGGCGGGCTCAGCCTCCAGCTGCCGTACGACCTGCACCAACTTCTCCAGCTCATCTGGGCAGATGTTGGGGCAGTGAGTGAACCCAAAGTACATCAACACCCACTGACCCAGAAGTCGGCTTTGCAGCGAGCCTGTTCCCCCCCCCCCCCCCCCCCGCCTTCAGCAGGCTGAAGTCACCCTGGCCCATGGCTGCCTGGCTCAGGGCCTCCGTTCACTGTTGCAGCTGCCGCTGCTCCTTCTCAGCCCTGGTGGCCAGCCAGACCCCACCCAGCCCAGCCCCAAACAAGGTGGTGATCAACAGCCTAGTTTGAAGCCCAGGGCCCTGGGGCCAGCTCTGCCTGCCTGTGTCTCCAGGGCTCTGCCTTGACAGGAGCCGGCATATCTTGGGCCTTGCCTCCTGGGGTCCAAAGGAGGGCTGGGGGCTTCAGATGACAGAGCCTGTGCCAAGCCTTGGGTAGCCAAACCAGATCTATGGGATGCAGCAAAGGCGGTCATCAGAGGAAAGTATATAGCAATCCAGGCCTTCCTAAAGAAGGAAGAAAGATCTCAGATACACAACCTAACCTTACACCTAAAAGAATTGGAAAAAGAACAGCAAATAAAACCCAAAACCACTATAAGACAGGAAATAATAAAGATTAGAACAGAAATTAATGCTATTGAAACAAAAAAGAAAACCAAAAAAAAAAAAAAAAAACAAAAACAAAAAACCAGTAAAACAGATCAATGAAACCAGAAACTGGTTCTTTGAAAGAATTAACAAAATTGATAAACCACTAGCCAATCTAATCAAAACAAAAAAGGAAAGGACCCAAATAAAATCAAGAATGAAAGAGGAGAGATCACAACCAACACAGCAGAAATACAAACAATAATAAGAGAATATGGTGAGCAATTATATGCCAATATAATGGGCAATCTGGAAGAAATGGACCAATTCCTAGAAACATATACACTACCAAAACTGAAATAGGAAGAAATAGAAAATTTGAACAGACCCATAACCAGTAACGAAATTGAATTAGTAATAAAAAATCTGCCAAAAAACAAGAGTCCAGGGCTAGATGGCTTTCCAGAGGAATTCTACCAAACATTTAAGGAAGAGTTAACACCTGTTCTCTTGAAGCTGTTCCAAAAAATAGAAATAGAAGGAAAACTTCCAAACTCTTTTTATGAGGCCAGCATTACCTTGATTCCAAAACCAAACAGAGACCCCACTAAAAAGGAGAACTGTAGACCAATTTCCCTGATGAACATGGATGCAAAAATCCTCAATAAGATATTAGCCAACTGGATCCAACAATACATTAAAAAATTATTCACCACAACCAAGCGGGATTTATACCTGGGATGCAGGGCTGGTTCAATATCCGCAAAACAATTAACATGATTCATCAAATCAATAAAAGAAAGGATAGGAACCATATGATCCTCTCAATAAATGCAGAGAAAGCATTTGACAAAATACAGCATCCTTTCTTGATAAAAACCCTCAAGAAAGTAGGGATAGAAGGAGCATACCTCAAGATCATAAAAGCCATATATGAACGACCCAACGTTAATATCATCCTCAATGGGGAAAAACTGAGGGCTTTCCCCCTAAGGTCAGGAACGAGACAGGGATGTCCACTCTTGCTACTGTTATTCAACATAGTATTGGAAGTCTTAGCCTCTGCAGTCAGACAACACAAAGAGATAAAAGGCATCTAAATCGGCCAGGAGGAGGTCAAACTTTCACTCTTCGCAGATGACATGCTACTCTACATGGAAAACCCAAAGGATTCCACCAAAAAACTGCTAGAACTGATCCATGAATTCAGCAAAGTTGCAGGATATAAAATCAATGCACAGAAATTGGTTGCATTCCTATTCACCAACAATGAAGCAACAGAAAGAGAAATCAAGAAATCGATCCCATTTACCATTGCACCAAAAACCATAATACCTAGGAATAAATCTAACCAAAGAGGTGAAAAATCTATACACTCAAAACTATAGAAAGCTTATGAAATAAACTGAAGAAGACACACAAAAAATGGAAAAAGATTCCATGCTCCTGGATAGGAAGAACAAATATTGTTAAAATGTCAATACTACCCAAAGCAATCTACATATTCAATGCAATCCCTATCAAAATAACACCAGCATTCTTCACAGAGCTAAAACAAACAGTCCCAAAATTTGTATAGAACCAGAAAAGACCCCAAATAACCAAAACAATCTTGAAAAAGAAAACCAAAGCTGGAGGCATCACAATCCTGGACTTTAAGATGTATTACAAAGCTGCAATCATCAAGACAGTAGAGTACTGGCACAAAAACATACACTCAGATCAATGGAACAGAATAGAAAACCCAGAAGTGGACACACAAACGTATGGCCAACTAATCTTTGACAAAGCAGCAAAGAATATCCAATGGAATAAAGACAGTCTCTTCAGCAAATGGTGCTGGGAAAACCAGACAGTGACATTCAGGAGAATGTACCTGGATCACTTACACCATACACAAAAATAAGCTCAAAATGGATGAAAGACCTAGATGTAAGACAGGAAGCCATAAAAATCCTCGAGGAGAAAGAAGGAAAAACCTTTTAGATCTTGGCCGCAGCAACTTCTTAATGCGTCTCCGGAGGCAAGGGAAGCAAAAACAAAAATGAACTACTGGGACCTCATCAAAATAAAAAGCTTCTGCATAACGAAGGAAACAATCAGCAAAACTAAAAGGGAACCGACAGAATGGGAGAAGATATTTTCAAACGACATATCAGATAAAGGGTTAGTATCCAAAATCTATAAAGAACTGATCAAAGTCAACACCCAAAAAACAAATAATCCAGTGAAGAAATGGGCAAAAGATATGAATAGACACTTCTCCAAAGAAGACATGCAGATAGCCAACCGACACATGAAAAAATGCTCAATATCACTCATCATCAGGGAAATACAAATCAGAACCACAATGAGATACCACCTCACACCTGTCAGAATGGCTAATGTTAACAACTCAGGCAACAACAGATGTTGGTGAGGAAGCAGAGAATGAGGATCTCTTTTTGCATTGTTGGTGGGAATGTAAGCTGGTGCAGCCACTCTGGAAAACAGTATGGAGGTTCCTCGAAAAATTAAAAATAGAACTACCCTACAACCCAAGAATTGCACTACTAGGCATTTATCCAATGGATACACATGTGCTGTTTTGAAGGGACACATGCACCCCAATGTTTATAGCAGCACTATCAACAGTAGCGAAAGTATGGAAAGAGCCCAAATGTCCATCGATGGATGAATGGATAAAGAAGAAGTGGTATATATATACACTGGAGTGATAGCTGGCAATAGAAAAGAATGGAATCTTGCCATTTGCAACTATGCGGATAGAACTAGAGGGTATTATGCTAAGCGAAAGTAGTCAGTCAGAGAAAGGCAAAAATCATAAGACTTCACTCATATGAGGACTCTAAGAGACAAAACAGATGAATATAAGTGAAGGGAAGGAAAATTAATATAAAAACAGGGAGGGGCACAAAACATAAGAGACTCATAAATATGGAGAACAAACTGAGGGATTGTGGGATGGTGGATTGGCTAAATGGGTAAGGGGCACTAAGGAATCTATTCCTGAAATCATTGTTGCACTATATGCTAACTAATTTGGATGTAAATTTTAAAAAATAAAATTAAAAAAAAATTAATGAGAAAAAATTATTAAAGCTATTTAGGAAAATTATTAGGCACATTCTATTAAGCTGAGCATATGTGCATCTCACAACCCAACAAATGCACTTTAGGTGCATATATATGAGGAATTCTGGCACTTGAGTTCTGGGACACGTGTACCAAAATGGTCATATAGCAGCAATAATAAAGCCTCAGACTAAAACCAACCAAAATGTCCCTCAACAGAATGGATAAATAAATTTTGACATAGTCATACAGTGGAATATTATAAAATAGTGAAAATGACCTACAGCTACATCTATTAACATAAATGAATCTCAAAACAAAAATATAGGAGCAAAGCAAGAACAAAAAATGAAGTCACAAAAGAAATAGAAGAGTATGATTCCATTATTTAATTTCAAAATCTGGTTGAACTAAAGAATATAATCTTTAGCAATGCATACAAAGATAGTAAAATTGTGAAGAAAAGCAAAGTAATGGTAAACCAAAATCAGGATAGGTGGGGGTTGGAGCAGAGAGGAGGAGATTATCAGAGAGAGGCATACATAGATGATTTGAGTGGGTTTCTAAGGCACTGATAGTGTTCTTTCTCTGAAACTGAGTGGTGAGAACATGTGTAAGCCTTTCATTATTATTCTTTAGGCTATACATATATGTGAAATAAAGTCTTACAAATGTGTATATTGAACAACAGCAAGAGTTATTAAAGACGTATCTTTGAAGGCATGGGGCTCAGATAGTTTTGTAAGTGAGTTCAAACAAACATTACAGGTCAGATATATCTCATCCTAATCCAACTGTTACAAAGCAAAGAAACAAATACGGAAAATGTCTACATTTACTTATAATCATAATCTTGATATTAAAATCTGAAAAAGAAAGAATGCCCTGTAAAACCAACTACAGATCAAAGATAAATGTAAAAATCAAAATTACTTATATCCAGCAGCATGTTGAAAACCATTGTGATAATGGCTCAATGGTCTCCAAATGCCCATATAAAATGGAAGTTATATAGATACTAGATATGCTAAGAGAGGGCCACTAAGAAGATAAGTGATACTTATCTTCTTGGCATGCCTATTTTTTAACATTCTGCATTTTAAATTGTGAATTGTATAGGTCTTTATCTAAACCTAAGCAAGTTCGTATTGACTGATCCTTAATAAAAAAAATGCCCACTGAACTTTGGAAAAAAAAATAATGGTTAGAGATATGAAATGCTGTCTTCAGCTGGGTTAAAACAGTTTCATTGCAAATATGCACTCTGCAAAGTAGTGAACTTCTTGTCACCAGTGGTAATCAAATAGAGGACTGTCATTCAAGAGATTTCTCCTTGGAAAAGCTACTGGAACTGATACTTGTGAAGCTTCCAGCCTGGAAGTGGTGCACTTCTGTGAGTTAAGTGTTTCCTTTGAGTAGTTCCTGGTCTCTTGAGAAGACCGTGACGTGAAGCCCACGCATATTTACCGGCAGCATTTAAGCAAGAAATAAGGGTGATAAAACAGGTGTGAAGTCCTCTGACTTTTACACTTAGAATGCCCTACTTTACTTCAGTTGTGGAGTCCAGTGGTTGCTTACTGTAATTGAAATTCCCCTAGAGAAAACAAACAAGAACTTTCCCAGTACAATACAGAGAAGGTAGTAGGTTTTATTTTGAAATATTAGTATTTTAAAATGTGCTATTTTAAAATATTAGTATTAAAAATATTAGTATTTTAGAATGTGCTATTTCAAAGCTTTCTCTAGCATTGTTTCTTTTCTCTAGCATCCTTTCTTATTTTACAAGTAGAGCCTGAAATGTCATTGTCTTTCCCAGTCACAAAATCTCACCTCCTCTGAAACTGAATAAAGTTAAAAAACAAAAAATGAAACCTCACATGTGTTTGTTAACATAGATTTATTAATATGTGCATGTATGAAATCCATGTACATATCTAAATATGCTTACAACAAATAGGGAAGTAGTCTTTGATGTTACTTCAAGTAATCACTGTGAGTTCTTTATATGAAAATGTTTTCCCTACTGACAAAGAACCTTGGCTTTTAATCAGAGTTTCAGTCCCACAAAGCAACTAAGGTATATCTGATATATATTCTTGAAAACCAAAGTTCTGGGAATCATAGATCTTTCCTGCATTTGTTATTTTTGTTATTATTTTTTTTAGTAGTAGAGGGATTTCTGGTTATTTTTTCTAATAACTCTTCTCTGTCTTCCTGACTTCTGTTCAAATTTTTTTTCAACGTTTATTTATTTTTGAGACACAGAGCGTGAGCGGGAATTGGGGCAGAGAGAGAGAGAGGGAGACACAGAATCTGAAGCAGGTTCCAGGCTCTGAGCTGTCAGCACAGAGCCTGATGTGGGGCTTGAAACTCACAAGCCATGAGATAGTGACCTGAGCCGAAGTTGGATGCTTAAATGACTCAGCCACCCAGGCACCCCTGAGCTGGTCTTGTATGCCAAGTATTATCTTAGTCACAGTAATGTACAGTTGGGAGAAACCTAGATATTCTTCAGTAGCAGAGAGGATTGTGAAAGCCAACAACCTCAAACAATCCATAAGGAAGGAAGCTGTTTACCTAGGCCCTAACAGTTCTAAATTAGTCATGGTAACAGAAGAAAGAATTTTCCCAAGAGAGAATTGCATCAAAAAGTGTAAAAGGGACTCTTCCTTAGGCACTATTAAGAACTTCCTGTTTGGTTGCCTGGTGGCTGAGTCGACTACTGCTCAGGTCATGATCTCATGGTTTGTGAGTTCAAGCCCCACATCAGGCTCTGTTGCTGACAGCTCAGAGCCTGGAGTCTGCTTTGGATTCTGTGTCTACTTCTCTTTCTGTCCCTCCACCACTCATGCTCTCTCTCTGTCAAAAATAAACAGTAAAAAAAAAAAAAAGAACTTGTTTAATGAACAACTATTACCTCCTTTTACATATTTGAACTTTATTTACTTTCTACATATGGTTCTGCTTAGGGGAGTTAGCCTTTGCTGCAGTTGCAGGAACACTGGTCCTCAAGACAAGTCAGACTGGGAACATTGAGGGGGGTTGATTTTCAACCCCAAAGGAAAAATGCAAATGTTCAAACAGAATGTTTGGCAGCATTAACTAAACCCACGTTAACCTTAAGAACATTTAGTGAATCATTCACAATTAATTTCTGAATCATTTTGGAAGAAATAGATAGCATGAATAGCAGTTTCATCCTTCCTGATGTTAATAGTACTCCCACAGAAATAACATTACATCCCACTGCACCCTGGGGATCAGAACAGCGTCCCCTTTGTCATATTTGTGCACGCACTTAGAAATAGTAAGTTTGTGGGGCGCCTGGGTGGCTTAGATGGTTGAGTGTCCATCTTCGGCTCAGGTCATGATCTCTCGGTTCATGAGTTCGAGCCCCTCGTTGGGCTCTGTGCTGACAGCTCGGAGCCTGGAGCCTGCTTTGGATTCTGCATCTCCTTCTCTCTCTACCCATTCCCCGGTTGTGACTCTGTCTCTCTCTGTCTCTCAAAAATAAATGAATAAATGTAAAAAAAAAAAATAGTAAGTTTGCTTCAAAAGGAAATTTGCACAGAGTTCCCTGGCTTCATCAAAAACCTTTTCAGTCAACAAATATTGATGGACTATTGTTCTAGGCTTTATAAGGAAGGCAGAGTTTCTGTCCTCAAGAAACTTACCTTGTATTTGAGCAGAGAAATTCAAATTAAAAATAGTGTTATATCACCAATGAGGGCAGTCAGACTTGGGAGGAATTCTCCAGCTCTTGTGGATGCATGTAAACGTGTTATCAGTGTTGTTTCACAGATGCCATTTTAATTATTTCTTAATTAGTCCATGAATTCCTTAAGGAACAGGAACAATGTTCTGTAAGTCTTTGTGTCCTCTGCAGCTTTTAGTACACATTTGTTAAGATCTTGGAGAAATTACTTTCTCGTCTTTGTGAATTGTTTTCTCCTGTTGTCCAATGTCTCAGAAATTTTCTAGGAAAACATCTGGGTTTTCCCATGCTGTGATGTTGTCCTTCAATAGGTGAGATAGCATTTTATTTTATTTATTTATTTTTTTTACCGTAAGTGGATAATATGGCATTTTCTAATCAGAGACTCTTAGGAAGGAAATTAGCATTTTATAGCTATTAATTCATCCCTTGTCCCTAAGCAGAAATGTGACATGTTCCCACCTGTCACCTACTCTAAAGGCTGGTGATATTTTAGTCACGTCTTCAATAAAGAGCTGCATATGAGGGTGGTCCCAGACTGTATTGTTCACTGTTGGTAGAACTGAAGCAAGAACTCTATTTGTCAGAGCTATGCCAAAAATAACCAAACCATTTAAGACTGTATCGTCATGAATGAAACACCCTGGCAAAGCAGTTTAAGTCCATAGGCTTCAGTGTTTCAGATGTTAACAAACAGTAAGTCCTTGCAGCCTAACAACAAGTTGGAGAGAGGTGCTGAAGAGATAAGTAGGCTTTGAAATAAGATGGAAATGTCTTAGAACCAGGGCCAAATGTCTTACTTGCAAAATGATTACATTACCCAGAAGTCCACCCACCCCTCATTTTTATCCTTTTCATGGCTTTTCAGAAATGAATGCCAGTAAGCTTTTCAGTGCCATTAACACCAAGTTAATGTTTTTCTATTGTGGAATTCAGGAAATCGGAGGCTCAGAATTAATTTTTGAAATTAAGAAAGACTTTTATTATAGATTAGGCAAACTTGTCTTTGTGTAGCTCTTGGTTACAGTGACAGAAGAGTATTTCAGTCAATAGGTATTTGTTCCTTTTAAAATTTAACAAATGCAAGGTGCCTGGGTGGCTCAGTCAGTTGAGTGTCTGACTTTGGCTCAGGTCATGATCTCTCAGTTCATGAGTTCAAGTCCTACGTTGGGCTCTGTGCTGACAGCTCAGAGCCTAGAGCCTGTTCCGGATTCTATGTCTCCCTCTCTCTCTCTCTGCCCCTCCCCCACTCACGCTCTCTCTCTCAAAAATAAACATTAAAAAAAAATTAAAACTTAACATATGCTATGGCTTAATAAGATTCTTCCAAGAGAAATCAGAAAATAAATTGTCCAGAGGAGTCCTCTTGGCTCTATTATGAATTTCTGACTATAGTCAATATTAATGGACATGGGTTGGGGCCCATGTGGAAGAAATCTGTGCTATCAACATATCTTGAAATACTGTGACTGTTAAAGTTACAGGTAATGAATCAATCATAAGTATATAAGCTGTTACTCAGGTGGTAGATTCATATTTTGGATTTATGGGTTAATATTATCCCCCTTCTATATAGGAGGAAATAGTAGCTGTTTAAACAGAAAAACAAAAACAAACTTTATAGTCATATGATATCTCCTGTTTTAGTATCAGTTGGGCACAATTTAGAAATATAATTTGGGTAAAATTATGCCTCAGAATAACTCTGTAAATATTACTATAAAATTCTGCTGTCTGGAGGCAATACCAATGGACCATGAAGGTGACTCCCAGTTAGTGAACAATGACAGGGCTCAGGAGAATGAGACAGTCTTTCATCCTGCCCCTGACTGGGGCCCAAATTCTTGGACTCAGTAAAGGAGCAGTTTGTTCCCAGATGTGCAATGATGGAGTGAGAGGTGATGCTGAAGGTCACCTATTTGAGAACTCTGTTTAGGGGCTTCTGATTCTAGCTGTGATGGAGTACCTCTTACCAACCTACTCTTTCTGATATCAACTATAAAAGATGGGTAAAATTCTAGGTAAACAAACAAAACCAAAAATCTTCATGGACTCATTGAAGAATAACTAGACAGCCAGGACTTGAGGGGCTAAGACCTCATTGAGAAAAAAAAAATATGTGGAAGTGAGTTTTATATTCATTGCTGCTTTTACCCTCTCAGGACATGGCACACAGGCTGAAAAGAAACCAATGTCTTTTGAGTTCTGGCAGCCTCACTGGGTGTACAATAAAAATTTGGAATTTAAAGCTACTAAGACAACTAGGACCTGAAAGATCTTTGTACTGAAAAGAGAAATCTGCAGAGAATTGCATGCAGCACTCTTTGTGCAGTTTTCCTTTGAGTAATTTGGTTACTTCTAAGCTGTATGTGCACAGGATGAGACACATAGAAACTCAGCAGAATACAGTTGTAAAGAGGCGACAAAGCTAAGCTGTACATATTTTGACAAATTGATGGTACTGAGAAAAAACTGGAATTCAAGTTTGCCAAGAAGGGTCCCTCATAAATACATCTGGCTTTCATGTGAGACCCTAAAGGGCCATCCCCTAGGAAAAAAGACAAAGAATGGAAGGTCAGCAAATTTATGAGGTCAGCATAACCTGGAAATTAAGACCTAGTAAGGAAATTACAAAAAGGAAAATTTGAAAACCAATTTCTTATATAAGTATAGATTAAAAATCTTAAATAGAATATTAGCAAATCAAACCCTTCATGACCAAGATGAGTTTATTCTAGAAATACATGGTTGATTTAATATTAAAAATTCAATCATCATTAATATGCCACAGGAAGAATTTGAGAAAACCACATGGTCATCTCAGTAGATTCAGAAAAAGCATTTGATAAAATTCAATACCGTTCATGCTAAAATCTCCTAGGATCTAGAAATAGAAAGAACTGTTCTTAACTATTAATGGATATCTCTAAAAAAACATACATAGTAGGGAGATAGTAAATGCCTTCTTTCTCTAAGTCAGGAATAACACAAGGATGTTTAATATCACCATTTTAATTCAATATTGTACAGGAAAGTGTAGCCAGTGCAACAGACAAAAAAAAAAAATGAGTCTTAAGAATTTGAAAAATTTTAAATTTCATTATTTGGAGATGATGTGATTATGTTTATAGAAAATCCAAAATAATCTATAAACAAAATACATTAGCCTTGATAAATGAATTAGCAAGGTAACTAAATACAAGGTAACTGTAAAAAAATATTTTTTATATAGCAGCAATAAATATACAGATAATTCATTTAAAAAATGATACTCTTTACAATGACATAAAAACATTAAACACCTAGAAATAAATAAATCAAACAGAAAACTACAAGATATTATTGAGGTAAATGAAAGAAGAACTAAGTAAAAGAAGGGATATGCTATTTCTAAAGATTAGAAAATGCAATGCAAAGATATCTGTTCTCCCTAAACTGATTTATAGATTTAATGCAATCTCAATCAATATTCCACTAGCACTTCTGGGTGTCTAGGTAGCTTAGTTGGTTAAGTGTCCAACTCTTGATTTCAGCCCAGTTCATGATCTCATGGTTTATGAATTTGAGCCCTGCATTGGGCTCTGCGCTGATAGTGCAGGGCCTTCTTGGGATTCTCTCTCTCTCTCTCTCTCTCTCTCTCTCTCTCTCCCCCCCCCCCCTCTCTCTCTCCCCTCCCTCCCTTAAAAATAAATAAATAAGCTTAAAGAAATTCCACTAGCACTTCTATAAATGAAAATTGATAAGGTAATTCTAAAATTTTTATGGAAAAGCAAAAGATCTAGAATAGTCAAGACAATGTGAAGATCAAAATTTGAGGATGTAAGCCACCAAATGTCAATACTGTCATAGAAGTCTAAAATTAAAGCATTATTTTATTGGCACAAAGATAGATAAATAGACCATTGAGCAGAATAGTGGGTCCAGAAATAGACCTACGCATATACAGTCACTTGACTTTCAACAAAGATGTAATTTTAATGCAGTGTAATTTTAAATTATAAAGATGTAATTTTAATGTAATTTAATTTTGAGGAAAAGATTTTAAAAAGTAAATTGAAATAGATTAATTGAACTGGATTATGCACATGGAAAAAAAATATCTTGACTCCTACCTTATACCATACACAAAAATTAATTCTGGATTGATTTAATGTATGTAGTTAGTTAAATATAGAATGCTTAAATGTAATATGCTTAAATGTGAAAAGTAAAACAGTAAGTTTTTTAAAGATGATCATACAACAAGATTTCCATGACCATGGGTTGAGGAAAGCTCTCAAAAAAGGACACAGAAACACTATATAAAGGATAAACTTGACATATTGTGTGTGATTAAAAATTACAAAATTCTGTTAATCAAAAGATACTATGAAGAGAGTTGAAACTTAAGCCATAGAGGGGGAAAAGCAGTTTAAATTGCATATATCTAGCAAAGATTACTATGAATAAATAGTAATAAAGAAATAGGAAGACAATCCAAATAAAATAGGCAAAAGACTTGAATTGGCAGTTAGGAATATATACAAATTGTTCATGTGAAAGGACATTCAACATCATTAATAGAGTTATGCACGTTATATCCACAATGACATAGCACCACCCATTCAACAGTGACTACAATGAGAAAAAAAAAAAAAAAAAGAACAGATAACACCAATTGGTAGTAAGAATGTAGAATAATGAATTCTTCCACACTGCTGGGGGAATGTAAATTGGTACCCCTGCTGTGGAAAACAACTTGCAGTATCTACTGAAATTAAATACACGTAAACCTCATGTCACAGAAATTCCAATCTTAGGTATACACCTAACAGAAATGCATACATATGTTCACCAAAAACATATACAAAACGTTTATATTACCATTATTTGCAAGAGTTCCAGAATGTAAATAACCCAAATGTTCTTCAGTAAGTTGTGGTATACTTTACAATAAACACTGAAGAAAGATCCAACTACAGCTACAAGTAAAAATTTGGATCAATCTCACAGATAAAATGTTGAGCAAAAATGCCAGACTCAAAAGAGTACATACTATAAGATAATGTGTGATTCCATTTATATAAAGTTCAACAAAAACACTAATCTATGGTGATGAAGTCAGAATTGGTTACCTTTCGAGGAATAATGATTGAGACTGATTGAGAAAGGACAGGGGGAGGTTTCTGGGGTGCCGATAATAGCTTTGGTCTTAATTTACATGGTAACCTGAGTGTGTTGAATTCATAAAAATTTGTTGAGCTGTGCTCTTTATTATATAAACAGTGATCTTTAACGTATATATATTCTATCTCAATACAGAAGTTTACCATGAAGAATCCCCCCCTCCCATGTATTTTCAGTGATAAATTCATACCATTTCAAAATATCAGGGTTTGATCCTACTTTGAAAGAACATTGCCTAGTGATAGGTTTTTATAGTTAGGCAGTTGTAAGATTATACCTACTGTATACCAGTTGTAAGATTATAAAGTTGTACTATTATAGCTATTACTTGGAAAGCAGACCACAGTTCTTTGTGTCATCTTTATTACAACCCATCTATTTAAAAAGATCCAACTAGTTATTTTATTTCTATTTATAATGGTGAATCATTCTACAGTGATATATTCTACAGTCAACTCTAAACAACACAAGATTTATCAATAGTTTGGGTCTCAGCAAACTTGTGGTGATTCTCAACTGGTCTTGGTAGCTTAAGGAAAGCTCCATTTTAGTAAGGAAGTGGTTCTGGCTTAGCTTCAAGTAGCTGAGTGAATTTATCTTGGCCTTGAAACATCAAAGGCAGTTGGGTTGAATTTGGCTGTGTGCATGTATGTTTTGTCTGCTACTATTCATTTTGGGTAACTGGGAAACAAAATTCTACTTAATTTTAGGGTCTTTAAACATATGGCTATTTTAATGAGTATAACACTGGATTATATCCTTAAAATAGCATGATTAAGGGTTTATAGAAAAATATTAAAATCTTCCAACCATGACCTTCATTACTAGCTAGTGTGTCAATGTACAATTCACAGAACTAACCACACCAGGTCCTTAAAAGTTCAATGTAGTTTGATTGAATAAATAGTAAATGAAGGACTTATGATGCCTTATTCTTTTTTTTATTTTTTTTTGACGTTTATTTATTTTTGAGACAGAGAGAGATAGAACATGAACGGGGGAGGGTCAGAGAGAGGGAGACACAGAATCCGAAACAGGGTCCAGGCTCCGAGCTGTCAGCACAGAGCCGGACACGGGCTCGAACTCACGCACGGTGAAATCATGACCTGAGCCGAAGTCTGCCACTTAAACGACTGAGCCACCCAGGTGCCCCTGTGATGCCTTCTGATATTAATTATTGATATATCTTCTTTAGCTGACCCTTCTATTCATAGGTAATAAAATAGGCATTATGATTCCTTGATATTCAGGTATTAAGTTGGTCATCTTAATAATAAAGTCAAGATGCGGTAATAGCACAGATGTCTTAAGGAATTGTCATTGTTATAGCTGAAAAAGTGCATTAATTACCAAATTATAAGCCCATGATGTCAAGGATCTGAAGAATAGACAAAAAACATTTCCAGAACAGTGCTGTGCTGCTTGTCATTTGCTCACCGCCTCTTAGGCTAGTCTTATTAACAAAAAAAAATTGGAGATTTAAAAAAAGAATTTTCAGAAATTTCAGAGAAAATGAAAACTCTAATTTCTATTTTGGTGTGATAACTAATAGAGGGTTTGTACATACTCTATGAACATGGGTCTTTTAAAAATGATGAAATTAAGAAAGTAGATAAAAAAAGTAATAGTGGCTAGCTAGCCTGGATTTCTCTCAAAGCGGAGCTTGAATGAAGGCTTGGATGAAAGTTTATTTGGAATGTAATTTCAGGGTCCTGGGGTGAAGAGTAAGAGAAATTAATCAGGGAATTGGTTAGTGTTATCATGGTGTATCTTTTCTCATCTTTATACATTTAACCTATTCTTGTTTTTAATATTTAAAGTGAATTTCTTGGGGCACCTGGGTGGCGCAGTCGGTTAAGCCTCCGACTTCAGCCAGGTCACGATCTCGCGGTCCGTGAGTTCGAGCCCCGCGTCAGGCTCTGGGCTGATGGCTCAGAGCCTGGAGCCTGTTTCCGATTCTGTGTCTCCCTCTCTCTCTGCCCCTCCGCCGTTCATGCTCTGTCTCTCTCTGTCCCAAAAATAAATAAACGTTGAAAAAAAAAATTAAAAAAAAAGTGAATTTCTTATAGGCAGCTTACAGTTAGGTCTTACATTCTTATCCAATATGACAAACTCTACTTTTAAATGGGGGTGTTTGGGTACTTTAGGTTTTAGATCTTAGGTAATTAGATTTTATGTGATGATTCTTTTGTTGGATTTAACTCAACTATATTGTTGTTTGCTTTTTTAAATTCTATCTGTTCTTTTGTTTGTTTTTCTCTTTTCCTGCCGTTTTTTGGAATTAAAGAAATGATTTAATTTTATCTCTTCTGCTGGCTTAATAGAGACACTTTTTTGGTGTTATTTTAGAAGTACTTTAAGCCTTGTAGCATACCTCTTTAACTTACGACAGCCTACTTTTAAGTGATATTGTATTGCTTCATGAATAATATGATAAACTAACAAAGTTGTACTTCTATTTCTTCCCTCCAGGCCTTTATGCACTGTTGTCATATGTTTTTATTTCTATATATGTTAAAAATCTCATACTTCTTGATTATTATTTTTGCTTTAAACAGTTGATTATATTTTAGAGATTTATATAAATAAAATAAAAGAAATATTTATAAACATAGTCTATATTTACCTGTGTAGTTACATTTGTGGTGCTCTTCATTTCTTTGTGTAGATCTATGTGTTTTCCTGGTATTATTTTTCATCTGCTTAAAGGTCTTCTTTTCATATATTCTATAATGTAAGTTCAATGTTACTGAATATTTTTAGTTTTTGGAAGCCTGAAAAATCTTTACTTTGTCTTCTTTGCTGAAAATTATTTTTTTCTGAATAAAGAATTCTACATTGCCAATTATTTCTTTAGTGGTCCATCACTGTCTTCCACCTTGCATCATTTCCAAAAGGAAATCTGTTGTCATCTTGATCTTTGTTCTATTGTAGGTAATGCATTGTTTTCCTTTGGCTGCTTTTAAAGTTTCCTCTTTGTCCTTGATTTTCAAGGATTTGATTATGATGAGTCTTATAATAGTTTTCTTCATCTTTCTGATGCATGGAGTTTGTTGAGCTTCTTGGATCTGTGAATTTATAGTTTTCATCAAATTTAGAAATTTTGCTGCAAATATTTCTTCAATATTTGTTTCCTTCACAATACTTTAGAGATTAAAGTATATATATTAAGCTATGTTAGTGGTTTTATTCTTCGTGTTTCATTTTGGAGAGTTTATATTGCTGTGTACTTACGATCATCTTCGTATCTAGAATGTCAGTCTTTAAAAATATCCTTTTCTTCAAACAGAAATACAGACTCAGACAAACCCAATCAAAATCTGAATTTTTATCTTATTTTATTTTTTGGATAGAATAGAAATGCAAAGGGTCAAGAATAACTAAGACAACTTAAAGAATACAAATAATAGGAAACATTCTGTTAAATATCAAAACTTACAAATCTATTAAGTGAGTATAGTATTGGTAGAAGTATCCCAAATAGGATAGTAAAACAAATTACTGGACCTAAAAATAGGCCCAAGGATATATGAGCTTTTATCTTTAAAAAGAAAAAAGAAAGGATGGCACTGAAAAGCTGAGTAGAAGGGATAGCTTTTTCAACAAAAGGTGCTGGGGCAGTTGGATATCCATTTTGGAAAATGAAACTAGACACTTACAAATCACCATACATAAAAATCAATTATAAAATTTTATTTTAATATGTGACAGGCAAAACAGTTAATATTCTGGAAAATAAAATAGGAGAATATCTTCAGAATTTCAAAGTAGGAAACAGTTTCTTAAGGGCACAAAAGAAAGAAAAGGGGAAAAAAGGCATAAGAAGGAGAGAAGCCAATCATAGAGTATTGGAATGATACTGAATAAATAATTTAGTTTACTAAGGACACCACAAATAAAGTGAAATTCAATCCATGTAGTGAGATAATCTGTAAAAAATACAACTAAGAATACAAAAAGGACTTCTACAAAAGAAGTAACAAGAATAAAATAGAACCTCCCCCTCCCCCCCAAAAAGGCAAAAGATTTAAACTGTCAATCCACAAAGAGAAAGTTCAAAAGGCCAGTAAACATATACAAAGTGCTTAACCTTATTGGATCAAAAAAATGCAAATTACACGACAGTGAGACACCACAACATAATCATTGGAACACCAAAAATTGTGTATATGATACATAATTATATAATAAATATATATATAATTTTCGCTATTCCAGTGATAACATATAGATATAATATATGTCTCTATATAAATTTAGAGATTAATATAAATATAAACATGTATAATATTAAATATAAATATATAAAAAACATATGTATATGGCAATTTCAAATATTGGGAAGGATATGAAGGAACAAAGACATATTGCTGATGGCAAAGTAAGTTGCTACAAATATTTTGGAAAATTGTTTAAAATTTTTTTTTTTCAACGTTTATTTATTTTTGGGACAGAGAGAGACAGAGCATGAATGGGGGAGGGCCAGAGAGAGAGGGAGACACAGAATCGGAAACAGGCTCCAGGCTCTGAGCCATCAGCCCAGAGCCCGACGCGGGGCTCGAACTCACGGACCGCGAGATCGTGACCTGGCTGAAGTCGGACGCTTAACCGACTGCGCCACCCAGGCGCCCCTGGAAAATTGTTTAGTATTATCAAGTAAATTATACATAAACAACCAAACAATACTAAACTTTAGTTTGTAAGATGCATAATCACTTGGGAAAGTAAAACATGAAAATAATATACAATAAAATTAATGTGTAAGTTTTCTCTGAGAGAGGGAGGGAATGTGCTTGGAAAAGAGATCTACAGGTAATATTTTTCTTGGCCAGGGTAGTGGTGTATATAAATGTGCTTTATATATTGATATCTCATGTCATTCGCTCTAGATATGAATATTTTACAGTAAAAATTTAAATAAAATAAATGTAGCCAATATGAAACAGAGGCAGTTATGAGCTCTGTTAAAACAAATGTTTGTGCAAGAAAGAATGTGTAATCAAAATATACTATGTGGTTCAGCTCAAAACACTTTTTGTCTTAGTATTATAATATTACTTTATAGAAACTCAGAATTTTTTTTATGTTGGTTTGCATTCTGAAACTTTACTGAATGTGTTTATTAGTTCTAAAAGATTTTTGTGGAATCTTTTCGAATTTTTGTGTATAAGATCATGTCATTTGCAAATAGAGGCCACTGTACTTCTTCCTTTTCAATTTGGGTACCTTTTATTCCTTTTTCTTGACCTAATTGCTTTGGCTAAGACTTCTACTACTATGATGAATGGAAATAGTGAGAGTGGACATCCTTGTCATGTTCCTGATCTTGGAGGAAAAGCTTTCAACCTTTCACCATTGAGTAAGATGTTAGTTGTGAGCTTGTATATATGGCTTTTACTATGTTGAGGTAAATTCCTTCTACATTCCCTCCTTCCCTCTGAGGAAATGTGTACATTAATTTTATTGTATATTACTTTCATGTTTGATTTTCTTGAGTAATTATGCATCTTATAAACTAAAATTTAGTCTTGTTTTGTTGTGTTTATATATAGTTTACTTGATAATACTAAAATGTTTTTTATTTTCTATACCTACTTTTTGAAAATTTTTATCATAAGATATTGAATTTTGTCATATGCTTTTTCTGCATCTATTGAGGTTATAATATGATTTTTATCTTTGATTCTGTTTGTGTGGTTTATTACGTTTATCAGTTTGCATATGTTGAACCATTCTTGCATCCCAAGAATGTATCCCACTTGATCATGACATGTATTCTTTTAATGTACTGTTATGTTTCGTTTGCTAGTATTTAGTTGAAGAGTTTTACATCTATATTCACCAGGAATATTGGTCTAAAGGTGGAGAAAGGATAATTTCTTCATAAATGGTGCTGGAAAACCTGGATATCCACATGCAAAAGAATGATTGGATCGCTATCAAAAATTAACTTGAAGTGGATTAAAGACTTAACATAAGACATGAAACCATAGAACTCTTAGAAGAAAAGATAGGGAAAAAGCTCCCTAACGTTGGTCTTGCCAATGACTTTTTGGATATGTTACCAAAAGCACAAGTAACAAAAGCAAAAATTCACAAGTGGGACAATTTCAAACTATAAAGCTTCTGCACAGCAAAAGAAATAACAAAGTAAAAAAGAAACCTATGGAATGGGAGCAAATATTTTCAGATCACCTATCTGATAAGAGATTAATATCCAAAGGAATACATATGACCCAATAGCAAACAAACAAACAAACAAACAAACAAACAATTAAAAAATGGGCAATTGACCTGATTAGACATTTTTCCAAATAAGATATTCAAGTCATTAGTAGGCACACAAAAAGGTGCTCAACATCACTAATTGTCAGAGAAATGCAAATCATAACGACAATGAGATATCACGTCATACCTTTCGGAGTTACTATTCAAAAAGACAAGAAATAACAAGTGTTGGCAAGGAAATAGAGGAAAGAGAATGATTGTATTAGTATTGGTGGAATGTAAGCTGGTGGAGCCACTATAGAAAACAGTATGGAGGTCCCTCAAAATAGCCAAGACATGCAAAAAGAAAATCTGGTGTCTATATATAAACAGTAGAATATTAGCCATAAAAAAGAAGGAAATCCTGACATTTGCAACGATGTGGATGAAGCTTGAGGGCATTATGCAAAGTGAAATAAGTCAGATAGAGAAAGACAAATACTGCTTGACCTCACTTACATGTGGAATCTGAAAAAGCTGAACTCAGAAACAGAGAGCAGATTGCTGGTTGCCAAGGGTTTGGGGGTGGGGAAAATGAGTAGATCTTGGCCAAAGGATATAAACTTCCAGTTATAAGATGAATAGGTTCTCGAGAAACTAACATACAGCATGGTGACCATAGTTAACAATACTGAATTATATACTGGACGGTTGCTAAGACAGTAGATCTTCAATGTTCTCGCAATCATCACCACAACAAAAAAGATGGTAGTTACGTGAGGTGATGGATATGTTCACTAATATTATTGTGGTAATCATTTTATAATACATACATTTAACAAATCATCACATAGTATGCCTTAAACTTACACAATGTTATATGTCAGTTATATCTCAATTAAATTGGAAAATATAATCACAGTATTTTCATTTAATAAAAAATTGTGGTTATCTGTTTTGAGAAGGACATGGGGGAACTATGAGTTGGGGTAGTTATCTAAGAGAATTAAATCCTCTTTTTCTATGAAAGAAATCAATAGGTGATGTTTAATGTTGAAAAAATATATAGAAATAGAAGCCAAATGTGTGAATGTGAAGGTAAATTGAAGAGAAAACAGTTAAGGGAATTAAAATTTGTTGCTCCCGGGAAAGATTTGGAAAAGGAGTGGGCTTAGGGAAAATACTGCTTTCTGTTTCTTGGGGAGAAGTATGGGGAAAGTGGCTAGCCTTATAGTTTAAATAAGCCTATTAAACTATGTATGTTTTATTTGATGCAAATAAGAATAAAAATAATAAGGAAAGCCATTGGTAGCACAAACAGATTGTGAGCAAATACTTTTCCGAGGACAGCACGATATAACCCCTTTGCTCCTTGAGAGTATTTAGTCAGTAAAAATAGATGGCCAGTCATGAGTAAAAACAAATAATGATTTCTTTTCAGTAGTGCAAATATATTTATGCACAAAACACAAAAACTAATAATTCATGCTAAATTAAGTAGGCATGTATACACACACATATGCAAGACACATGCATAGTATATTTCTTATTTTATCTTAATTCTTATTTTTTAATTTGAATACTAGAAGTTGCCTTCCTGTAAGGGACTAGTTCAACTTGGACCAAACTCCAATGCCAGAGTTTGTGGCAGTTCAAAGCTGCCCCATGAATCAGCCCTTTACTTCTTTTACAATGCTTTATTTGTATGTAAAGTTTATTCCCTTTCAGTGTTTTCCTCCAAAAAGCCAATCATACTCCAAATTCCTGAGCTTTGAAACCTCATTGAGGAAAAGAGAAGTCATAATAAATGATATCATCTCCCCCCCACTCCTTACTTGGTCTTCTGCCCTCTAGCTGGCTCTCCTTCTGCTTCAGTGCTTGCCAAAGGCCAGCTGCCTTCTGCCTGACCTTCCTCCTGGTCTGGAAGTCCCTGTAAAAGTGTCGTGCAATCGCTCTAGACAACTCCTACTCTTGGGGTGGGGGGGGGGCGCTGTGAGTGGGGTGTGTGGTTCTTGCCAGTTTGGCCTGCCTTCTTAACCTCCTGGGAATTCTGGTACATAAATTTGCTCCATCTTAACAGATATGTAAATATATTATTTATTTATTTATACCTCCAAGGTATAAGACTCAAAATTTCCTTGTTCTTACTGACACTCCATATATCTCATTAATTTTTTTTACCAATCTGAAGGGTAAAATATTTGTGTCTTTTTGGCTTAATGTACATTTTTTGATACTTAGTAAGGCTGAGTATCTTTTTAAATATATTTACTGTATTTCTTTTTCTGTGAATGACTTGCTTATAACCTGTGCTCATATTTCCATTGTGTTGTTTTCTTTTTCTTACATAAATATAGAAATAGGAACTCCTTATAGATTTTGATTAAAACTTTGCCTATTGTATGCATTGCAAATATATATATATTTTTCTTTTCTGTCATTTAACTTTTGTTGTAGAGTGTTTTCTTGAATAAAAGTTTTAAATTTTTAAGTAGTATTGGTGGTCTTTCCTTCTATGTTTCTTGGCTTGCTTTTGATATTCTTGCTAACCTCGGGGTGATGGTAAAAGTTATACTATATTTAGTGCTACTAATGTTATAGTTTTAGGGTTTCCATCTTTAATTCACCTGGAATATATTTATTTGTTCACATTTCTATGCTGTAAAATAAGAACAACTTTTTCCCAGATGTTTGGCCAGCTGACTCAGCGATTGTTTACTGAATAGTCAATCCTTGCCCCTGATGTGAAAAGTTCTCTATGTCATGTATTAAATTTATATATGTGTGTATGGGTGAGTTTACACATGTACATCTGTTTCTGTCCTTTCTATTTTACCTGTTAACCTCACAGGATTTTATTTTATTTTTTATTTTTTTATTTTTTTATTATTTTTTTTTAAAATTTTTTTTTTTTTTCAACGTTTATTTTTGGGACAGAGAGAGACAGAGCATGAACAGGGGAGGAGCAGAGAGAGAGGGAGACACAGAATCGGAAACAGGCTCCAGGCTCTGAGCCATCAGCCCAGAGCCCGACGCGGGGCTCGAACTCACGGACCGCGAGATCGTGACCTGGCTGAAGTCGGACGCTTAACCGACTACGCCACCCAGGCGCCCCAAACCTCACAGGATTTTAGTGGAACTAGAAGAGAAATGGAAATTACCCAGAGATCCTGAGAAGATGGAAAAAGGCAGGAGAGAGGAGAGGCGAGATGTTTCAGGGTAGACACTTAATTAAAAAATATATATATATACATACATATATATATACATACATATATACATATATATGTATGTATATATATGTTGAACTATGTGAATGTGTTACAAATTCAAAAGTTAAACTAAAAATATAAACTGCACAGTCAGTTAAAGTTCTGGTATTGCTTTGGTTTTTTTGTTTCCCCATTGTTTACTTTTATTTTAAATTTCTTCTTGATTACTTTAGAATTATTCTTTTATTTATTTTCTTGTAATAAAATTGCCTTTAATCACTTGAAAAATTATTTAGCATATTTTTAAACTGACAATTCATCAGTTTTTTAGTGGATAATGATTTGCATTCATAAATGAACTAGTTTCTGTGAGCGCAGAAAATGGTATGTATAATGTGCTTCCGGCTCAGAGGAAACTTGTGATCAGATTAGGCATGTAACTTATATTCATACAACTAGAATTATTCCTTTAAATGGTGTGTGTGTGTGTGTGTGTGTGTGTGGTGGGGGTGTGGATGTGGTGTGGGTATGTCTGTGTCTGTGTTACTATATTGCATTTGAGAGTAGGAAGTTAAATATATATTTTCAAAAATAATTGTTTATATTTCTGATGTTCTACCCATTAATAACTCACTAATTTTAATGGAATGGAAGATTTTTATGGTAGTTTACTTGGCATAGTTGAGAAAAAAAAATGTGGCTGGAATTATTCACTATGGCTTTGGCTTGCATATATACTTGGTTCATTTGCATATTGCCTCAAGGGAATTAATATTTGACTACATGAAGTTTGACCCAGCCCACATGGGCCATCTGGGAGAGGAGTTTCACTAGTCAGTTACTCAGTGACTGAAATGTGAGAAAAGATTGAAAGCCAAGGATAGCTTTCTTTTGAGTCTCTTACATGGATATGATCCAGACTGAAGAATCTTTACACATATGCAGTGAATTCTGCTATTACAAATAATAATGGCTTTCATGGTTTTAGAATTGCCTTTGGGTTCTGCATGTAGTTCATGATATTCCATTTTATACTATTTTGTATTTAATGAAAATTTTATTTGGGCGAGCCTGGGTGCCTCAGTCGGTTAAGCATCCAACTCCTGGATCATGAGGTCATGATCTTATGGTTCCTGAGTTAGAGCCCCCCATCAGCCTCTGCGCTGACAGCACAGAGCCTGCTTGGGATTCTCTTTCTCCCCCTCTGTTTGTCCCTCCCCTGCTTGTTTTAAATCTTCCTGACTTCAGTGATGCGTATCCTCTCTATACCTACTAGCATGTGGGCATGACTTCTGACATTCTTTTTGTCTTATTTGTCCAACTAAGAGTGCAAGTTTTAGGCTGTGATCTCCTTATGGCTGGTATATATTTACATAAATCATTTCCCTTTCTGCTTGATTTAGCTGATATCTAGTTTTTCTGTTGATAATGGGCATTGCAGACAATTAAAATTCTGTGATATAGGGCAAGAGCAGATCTCAGATTACTCTAATTTTTTTTTTTTAGTTACCTCAACATTTATGTAGTATTGATTTAGTGGCAAAACTACTAAATGTTTGACATATTTTTTTAATATTGTTACTAACCCTTTTCTACATTACTTTTTGTTTGTTTGCTTGTTTCCCTATACTAAACACTGTTTACTAGAGCAATGGGTGACATCTTGCTCTTCTCCTTATGCTAGGTGGGCCTGTCCTCCTGGGGAAAGAGGAAGAGCAGCCCACCTCTTAGAGGGTACTCAGAGTATACTTCTGCCTTTTCCCAGCCCCAGGCAGTGATGTTGAGGTGTGGACTAGGTGGAGAGAATGTGCAGCTATGTCATTTATTCCTCAACTGACTGTCAATTGTGATGGGAGAACTTCTGTACCAGTAGGACCCAGACAACTTCTCAGGTGTGCAGGCTCATGGCAAACCTTTGATATATCACTAGAATTATTTCTGTCAGTACGTCTTGATGTGCCTAAGAGAACCCTCCCAAACTCTTCCTGTCTTTTCTCCAAGGTGTGGATAACTAGACCACTTGATATTCTACCTCTGATTACCATTTGCTTTATTTGTATGTGGATTATTTACTTTTATTAGCATCAGTGGGAATCCTGCTGCCAGGAACTCTGGGAGTAGAGCATAAGCAATTCTGTCTCTGTTTTGACTTCCTTCTATTTGGGCAAACTCCAACCACAGTTGGTTCACCTCACTTTTGGAAATGTATCTTGGTGCAAATTCCTCAGTCTTAATTTATCTGTCTCTCCATAATTCCGGGTGAACTCTCTGTCCACATTCCTCTGAAGCCAGTGGCTTCTCCCACTCCATTAATGCTGGACCCTGACAACATCACTTCCTCTGGGTGTGTATCCAGTCCCTGAGCAACACTGCCTGCCAGCACCACTGCGGTAGCCCAGATCTCAGCTCCTCCTTCCAGAATTGTTGTCACTGCCTTTAGAATGTTCTCCTCTTCCCCCTTTGCTTTCTTCTTTGTCGCATCTTCCTAACACATTATTTTTCCTAAAATATTTCTTCCATTATGTTACTTTCCAATGACCATAATTGTTCTTGGTTACTCATCAAATATAAAACAAGTTCTTGGGGCACCAGGTGGCTCAGTTGGTTCAACTTCTGACTCTGGATTTTCAGCTCATGGTTGGTGGGATTAAGCCCTCTGCTGAGCATGGAGCCTGCTTGGGATTCTCTCTCTCTCTCTTTCTCTGTCTCTCTGTCTCTCTCTCTCTCTCTCTCTCTCCCCCTCTCTCAAAATAAATACATAAACATTAAAACAAACAAATAAGCTCTTGTGCATCAAGGCTTGCCATGATGTCTGTGCTCCAGTCAGTCTAAACTCTGTAGTGCTCCCCAACCTCTCTGCAGCCACCTGTTATCTTTAAGCCGTCTTACATTTTATTAAGATAAATCCCATTCTGCTCAAGTTTTAGCCTACTCACATCTCCTCTGTGAAATCTTCTTTAATAATTAAATCTTCATCCCACAACCTTTTCTATCTCAATTCTAAGAGCAAATTGAGAGTCTGTAACACATAATTTAACCCTTTTAGCTTCCTATGGTTATTTCATTCTGTATAGGTTAGGAGGTACACTTGGCTACTTATAAGAGACCTGATTATGGTGGCCTGAATATGACAGATACTCGTTCTCATGTAATGAGGTGTCAGGAGGTAGGGAGTTCACAGTTGCTACAGTGGCCCCTTGTGGCTTTCCGTTCTTCAGTTCCTCAGGTCTGGTCCACAACTTGAAAACATACAAAATGCTGCAGTAGCTCAGTCAAGAGGAAAGAAGTGGAGTAGGTGGTCAGCCTATTTTGAAAAGCTTTTCTGGAAGTGGTACCCATTGAAAGGTCACCATCTTCTGCAAGGGAAATGTAATCTTTGAGACATTCACATCACTGCTCCCCCAAATCTAGGGATACTGTTAATAGGGAATGAAGGAAGATGGCTACTGTGGGCCCCTCTCAGTCCATGTGATGCATGCATAAATGTGAGGCTCCTCATTCACTGCAGCTGCAGGGACACAGCAAGTGTCTGCTTTGCTTTCCTGATCAGTGGTGACATAAGTAAACTGTAAATGTTTGACAAATCGGGATGTTCCCTGCAGTCAGGAAGACGATTTCTTCTTTACTTTGTCTCATACTCATCACTCTCATATAAGAAATATGTACAAAGAGATAAAAAATTTTAAACAACTACAGAAGATAAAAATAAATGTGAAACTTGTTCATTTGTGAACACTGTTTTGTTCTGTTGAAGAAAACAATTATATAGGTGTAGCTGGATTATGATGCTTACACTACTGGGTTAGAATATTCAACAAATGTCTAGTAATTACTCTTCACCATGGCACACACTTCTGGGTCTACGTGACATGCAGATTTTTTTGACATTCACCTTAAATTTTCGGACTTTGGGGGCAATTAATCCAGTGGTTTGTCTAACCCGAGTAAACTGGCTTTGCATTCTTCCCAGAATTTAAACAAAGAATATGCATGATAAATATTTGCTATTTGTGATGCTGTTGTGGGTGGTCATTAGGAGCTTCAACTGAAGGGTGTTTTCCTACCTTTGTCAGACACAAAGCAAGCCTCCTTTTGTCTCCTGATCACAGCTCTAATTTTCCCAGCTGGGTGAATGCACCAAGTTGAGAATCTGAGAGGCCTTAACATTAGCAAAATCTACAAAGCGCCAGAGGGGCACAAAACCTGCGTAGGACACAGTTCGCTCTCCAGGCTTGGCGGTGCGGTTGCCACAGCTACCAAAGCTGCTGATTTCTCTGCTTTGTGTTCACGTGGGAAGAGAAGCTTTCAAGGTGACAGTGGCTTCATTATATAACCGACACTGCAATTCATTTGCTTTAATATTCGCATTTTAATCTACGGTGCCTCGTCCTAAATAGGACTTTTCCTTGGGAATACTGTTCAGTGGGGGATGGGTGGACAAAGTTTTATACAATCAGGATGGACAGATCATAAGGTGAATGAATCTGTAATTATAATTTTTCCCTGGACTTTGCGACCATTCATCCCGTGGCTTGAACCGATATTAGGGAGTTATTAGCTGCATTGCTGCATCCTCCACAAAGAGAATACAAAAACCACTGATTCACATACATAACACATTATATGCGCCAGTTTTCAAATAGCAATTAAGATGAAATCACATCAGCCTGTCCTTGGTGAAGTTTAAGTAGATATCCATGTATAATTAACTTAAGAGTCATTCTGAAGCCTTGAAGTTCTTTCACACTTTATTTAATGATCTTTAAGCACTATGTGTAAAATAATAATTGCAGATGAGTAGGCTTCGCTTAAAACCAAGTCATATACATAATATAATTGACATATGACCTTCTCTAGGGGAAATTGCATACTGACAGATATATAAGAATGTGCTTAACAGTGGGTTTACCATTTATATATTTCCATTTCTTTTCATAAATATATATTATCAATGATAAAGAGGTCTCTAAATTCCTTCCACTGTCTTGTCTCCAATCTCAGTTTGAAAAAGAATGTGAGTTTTGCCCTTTTTTTTAATGGAATGGCATTATCAACAGCAAAACACTGAGTGGTTTTTTTGTTTGTTTTGTTTAGGTTAAGAAAGGGCAGCTGAAGCACTGTTTATGAAATTTAGTTAATTTTTCCTTGCTAAAAGAAGGCTCCCTTGGGGTGCTTGGGTGGCTCAGCCGGTTGAGTGTCTGACTCTTGACTTCAGCCCAGGTCATGATCCCAGGGTTGTGGGGTTGAGCCCTCTGTCAGGCTCCATGATGAATGTGAAGCCTGGTTGAGATTCTCTCTCTCCCTCTCTCTCTCCCTCTATCTCTCTCTATATATCTCTCTCTATCTCTATCTCTATCTCTCTCTCTCCCTCTGTCCCTCTCCCTGCTCATGCACTCTCTTAAATAAATTTTAAAAATAATAATAAAAAAGAAGACTCCCTTGACCACCATTTGCAGTTCATTAGCACCTTCTATCAGGCCTTGGGTGGGAAGACAACAATTTTTTGGGGCACTCATTGTGTTTTTCTCTCACTTTGTATATATTGTCTCTTTTAATATAGCACTATTAAGTATTATTATTATGTTGTTTATTGTGCTCACTTTTAAGTATTACTAATTTGTTTTATAGATGAGGCTAAGGAGAGGATTTTTTCATATCCACCATCGCAAAGCCAATAAGTAACAGAGATATAGTGGTCTTTCTCATAGAGACACAGGTCTGTCTAATCCCCAAACCCATATTCTTTTTATCAATTTGGGGAGACAAACCCTGACAGGATGACTTCAGATTTGGAGAGATGGTATGATATAATTCTCCTTTGTTTTAGTTTCTATTAATCATTGAATTACCTTTAAGAAATTTGATATAAACGTTGTTAAATATGATCTATATACTGGGTGCCAGGTTTCATCCTCTGCAACCATGTCCCCTGTCATGCCACAGGGACCTCCAGGTTTTTGGAGAGGTTTTGTGTCCAGGGAAGCAAAATTTAACCCCAGTTTCAATGGTGTGTCATGTGACGCAGGTGGAGCCAATCATCTTTCTGTTCCTCTGGTACAATGATTAGTTCAACAATTGAGCATGCAACCTTAGTTTGTCTAATCAGTATGAGTCCCAAGACTTAGTTTGGAATGCCGGGGGAAAGGCACTTCTGTTCATTTAGATAAAATAGGATTCTATTTCCCAGCCCCCACTGACTTCAGATTAGGGCATACAACTTAACTGCGGTCAATGATATATAAGAAGAAGTAGTGTGTGGCATGTCTAAGTTGGAGCTTTAAGTGCCCGCATAGTGTTTGCACCATGCCTGCCCCCTCATATAGTACTGGCAGCGTCCCACATCAGGGTTGCTCTATCAGCCTGGGTCCTGGAATATGGACTGTGTGAAACAGAGCCACAGTTGACCTATAATGGAAATGAATAGTAAATGAAAAATACTTTTTTTTGTTGATGTGAGACATTGAAATGTGGGAGTTGTTTTTTTCTGCAGCATAACTTAGCATAAATGGTAGGGTATGGAGGTGAGGCTTGGAAGAGCTGCAGCCATTTTTGCCTCATGAGGCAGCCTAATGGCAAAGCTGACATAAGAAGGAAGCAGAGTCCAGGAAATCATAGAGAAAGGCAGATGGAATTCTGATGATGTCACATACCCTTGGCTCATGGCTGTAGTCATGCATCCCTACAGCTGACTTTTTTATTTAAGTGAATCAATATATTTGCTTAAGCTAATTTTAGTTCAGTTTTCTGCTACTTGCAGCCAAAGCAAACAAATTGCTTTATGTATCATACCATAAATTCCACTTCGTTTTCCTACAACAGACATCTGAAGTAACCTTGAAGCCAGCCCAAGTAATTTAGGTTATAAGGTCCTAAAAGTCACTAGCCAGATCACTGATGACAAAGGAAGAAAACCACTCAAGAGGCAAGACATAAAAATAGGTGGATGCCAAATAAGAACTATGTAAGACTACTATACAACTAATAAGATTCAAATGATTTCTTCAAGGATAAGTGAAGAATTTACACTTTTCAAAACAATACTTGTTTGAAAATATATAAACAAAGATTTCTGAAGAGAAGGGTTGGGGGAAAGCACAAGGAGTCATGATGTGATAAAGGGTCTAAAATACTGGATTTTTTTCCCTGATTAATCATTGCAGTTTTTTTCACTAGAAAATAATTGGAATTAAGAAAACTATGACAAACAGGTTGTAGATAACAACAAATAGAACCTATAACGCTTGCAAAATTGTGAGGTTTCCTTTAAGAGTAAGTACCTTGTTCTCAATTGTTGCTACTTCTCGCTGAATTCCCTGAATTGGCAGAATGGACTCAGAACGGGGTCTCACCATGGCCAATATTTCTATTCCAGCAGAGGTAGTTACTTACTAAGATCAGAACACTTTCTTTCTTTGAAACATCATCAGCTTATGGAATAAACTTTCTGTGTCTACCCCCAAAATGTGAGTAGACATTTGAAAGCAGTAGAGTTGGGTAGTAGTTCTCTACCCATCTAGAGAACCAAAACCAAGAAGTAAACGGTGATATTCTTAGTGAAGGATAATGTGCCAGGAAAACAATAACCATGAAATTTTAAAATATAATACCTTTGAATAGTCTCTGTGTACTGAAGTTTGTATTTAATTTTTCATTTTGTTTTCTTTAACAAAATTGAATAGGGAGTATTTTTACATGATTAAATATATAATGCAAAGTGCAGTAAAAAGGTTATCTATCACTTTAACCCTCATCAGCCCCACTTTTTTCTGTCACCAGCAGGTCACCATATTATTAATTACTGAGTATTCTTCCAGAATGTCTTTATGCAAGACCAAGGAAATGCAGATATATATTATTTCCACTCTTTCTTCCATAAAATGTAGCACACTATAGACTGCTCTGTATTTTTCTATTTTCACCTAACTATACCTCTTGAAGATCTTTTCTTACCCATACTTCAAGTGCTTTGCCTTTTTTTTCTTACAGTTTTATAGTATTTCTCATGGCATGCATGTACAGTAATCTATTTAAGCAGTTCCTTAATGATGGGAAGCTGGATTACTTCCAATTTTTACTGGTATACACAGTGCTTTTGATAAATAACCTTTACATATGTTGCTTCATACATGTTCATTGCTTATTTTCAGAGAATTAAAATAAAGCCAAACCCTAAAAATAGAGTCATCCTCAATTTTGGCAAGCTTCTAAATCTGAGGGCTCACTTGGGTTATTTTTTACTACCTAAAGTTACTAATTTAGTTTTCACTCTCAAGCTCATTTAGCCAAGAAAAGTGGCTTTCATTTGTAAATAAATACAAGCTACCTATACACTTGGAAAGAAGGGGAAATGTGTCATATATATCCATAGGGCTATCCTAGGACCTCTGCAGAAATACTGCTTCCCAGAAATATGATAGGAGAAAGGGTCATTTCCATAAGAGTTACTAAATAACACGTTTACTAGGAAAATCTTGGCTTTCTTTTCTTAGCCTCCATATTTAACTCTGAGGATTTATCCTCTAAATTGACTCACGTGTATCTCTTCCCTTATATTTCTTTTCTCATCAGCTACATTCTCCAAAATGGTTGCTCTGTACCAATGCTCTTTTTATTCCAACCTGTGTACATTGTTGCTGATGTATCACTTGAAAATAGCCCACTTATTATATAATACCTATATCAATTCTTCTTTTTTGTTGTTTCTGTTGTTTTCTCAAGGAATTCTTTGGGTAATTATTTTAACAGAATTTGGTTTTTGATGATCGATTCTCCTCCCAACCCCCACTCCCAAGCACCCAATAGTAAATTTAAAATATGGGTAAGATTTTGTGGGGTTCTTGTTTGTTTGTTTCCTTTGATTTCTTCCTTCTTAATCACAAACTGCTGGAATATTAATGTTGGAATATTCATTAAATCAACATTTAAAACTAATATATTTTTACAAGTTAATATCTATACAGGAAGCCAATATTTCCAACTCTACCCACCGTCTGATCTCTGCACATCTCTCTTACAGAACAATGGCTTACTTGAGTCACGTTTCCTGGTTTCAGTTGTTGGGATCATCACCAGCTTTTCTCAGTGACTCCACTATTCAGACCATGCCCTCTACTGGATTTTGTTTGTTTATTTGTTTGTTTTTGGAATCTGTGGTTCATGCCTTCAGGAATGCTTTGAAAAGTATGAGTGGAGAATGGGAGGTACATACTTACTTTCTTTTCACAGCCATGCTATTATTTATTTCATTGCTTGATTCATTATCATCTTTTTTTTCTTTCTTACTGCTTATATTTTTTCTCCTTAATGTATAAATTCCTGTCCTTCATGGGTCTCTGTGCAAGTAGTTTTCCGTCCACTGCCTTTATCTGCCTTCCCATATTCTGAAAGCAAATTTCTTCAAAATGTAAAAGACCTACTAGTACACTGGGAATAGTTTATTGGTTTAGTTTGTTTAATTATAGTCAGAGGTAAGTCAGTATCACTACAATTTAATTCATAAAAAAATTGATATTTAGGTTGGTTTGGGATGGTTCTAAATAATTCTTAGTCATTTGTGGGGTGCATGGGTGGTTCAGTTGGTTAAACGTCCAACTGTTGATTTTGGCTCAGGTCATGATCTCAAGGTTCATGGGTTCCAGCCCCACATTGGGCTCTGTGTTGATGGTGCAGAGTCTGCTTGGGATCCTCTCTCTCCCTCTCCCTCTGTGCTTCCCCTGCTTGTGCTGTCTCTCTCTAAAAATAAATAAACTAAAAAAAAAATAATTCTTAGTCATTTGCTAGCTGTTCCTCTTTAATAAGTTAAGAGAACTGATTTTGTATTTGTGTAGTTTGTGTACATGTTTATTTAACAGTCACAAAGGTACAGTCTCACCCAGATATATAGATTTCATGTTTTTACAGGGCTCCGAAAGGTAACACTATTGGCTTATGAATTCAAACTTATTTTCTGATATAAGTGAGAAAAAAACAAGGACATGATTTTTCCAGTGGTTATGGTTACTTCATGATGATTAATCCTCCAAAATATTATTATTTGGACAACGGGATTTTGAAGAGAACAAAAGGCAGAAAAATAAAAAAGAAAATATTCAGCAACAAAGAGAGAGGAAATTATGTTTCACCAGATTGCAGGACTCAAATTGTGGTTAAACTGATGGCCTGCCTGATATTCTAAGGCTGATTACTCCCTCCCCAGGGGGATATTACAAACAAGGATTTACTATCAAAATATTTTTTATTTGTCTGAGAACTAATTTGCCAAGCCTGGAGATCAGAGGAAGAGGCAGATGGGAAAAGCAACCTGCTCCTCTGCCTTTAAGAAATCAGCCGTGGGGAGAACTCTTCCAGGGGGATGGAAATGTCACTCGAGCCCTGAAGCTCCATTAATACCAGGGAAGAAGACAATACCAGTCTCCGAGCCCATAGCTCACAAAGCCCCTCTCTCTTCCAGCAGGTATGAAACATTAATGACCATTCCTATAATGAGGGGCAAGAACGGCTCTTGGCAGTAGAGCTGCCCAGTCATGTGGGTAGTGTTGGATTTTCAACAGCACGTTCGCTACTTTTTTTCCCTGTTCCTTTTATCCCTCTGAGAATCTTCAGCCTGAAGGTAATGAAGTGCTTCCTTTATCACTCTGTATCATTGAAATATTTATCTGATTATTTGAATAAAAGATTACTGCAACAATAGTAACTCTCTCCCTGGGTGTACTCAGACTTCAAAAGGGAAAAGGAAGCTTGATGAATAAAATAATATCAAGACCTTTGGCAGTAAGCTTTACAAACAGCAAAAAATGCTATGATTAAGTTGCGGCTTGTTTACAGCTTGTAAACTCACGCATGATGGTAAGCATGGGTATGAAACTTAAGCAACACTTGGCCTTTGGAGTAATAATTTAGACAGCAGTTAAGTTTGAAGGTTTTTTTTTTTTTCTCCCCACACCTTTGAGCATTTCTAAATACATTCCTGCCATCTTGCCGAGTCCCTGAAGATAATGTGGATTCGTTAAGGCAGTTTTCTCAGGATCCATTTTCCTCCATCCTTGTCATGGGTTTTATTAACTGGTAAGCACAAAGTACATAAAAGCCTAAACGTAAGTGGCTTCTGATTTCCACTTGCCTGGCTGTGTGTTTAGGCTTTTGCAGAGAAACCCTCCCCGAGCACTTCTTGGAGTAAACACAAGAGACAACCTGAGTCCACAAATGAGCCCTTGCCTTCCTTAACTGTCATGGAAGGTCACCCTGAGACTTTGCCATCCTTGCCCGAGGCTCAAAGAGCCATTGGCATATTTCGGCAGCCATGACCGTTGTCTCAGTACCATTGGAACTGATCATCAGTGCCCAGCCGCAGAGATCCTGTGAGGTGAGAAGGGCAATCCTGTGTCCCCGCTCACTGGGGAGTAAGGACAGGGAAATGCCATTGCAAGGTTGATTTTGCTCTTAATCATTTGCAGGCTTAGTGAGACTGTTCTCTCAGTGGACACACCGTCGCTGCCTTCCACAGTGCATACCCCTGGATGGAAATGGAACATGCTCCCATCCAACCAGAAGCATCTGTTATCATCCACTGTTTAAGTTATTGCAGTTTTAGTTCACTCTGCAATTTCATCTTTCTTTCTGGTGAGCTCTCTTTCAGCCTCCCCATTGCTCCCTCTCCAATTCCTCTTTTACAATAATCTCCCTAGGCTATTATTCAGGTCTCAACACCACCTATGCACAGTTTGTTTATCCCAGAAGCCTTCCTAGCACTCGTGATACTGATGCTGTCAGTAGACACATGGAGAGGGGAGAGTTGTCTTAGTCTCCTGGCCAGAGTTCCCTAAGACCAATTCTATAATAATTGCTTCTCATATTACTCCAGGGCACAGAAAAAAGATACTTTTTGCTTTCCAGAGCTTCTGTGTATCAAAAAACAAAAAACAAAAACCCAAAAAGCCAACAAACCAACAAAAAACCAAAAACTTTTTTTTAATGTTTGTTTTTGAGAGAGAGAGACAGAGACAGAGCCAGACAGAGCACGAACAGGGGAGGGGCAGAGAAAGAGGGAGATACAGAATCCAAAGCAGTCTCCAGGCTCTGAGCTGTCAGCACCACTATGCTGACAGCTCAGAGCCCAATGTGAGGCTCTGACTCACTAGCTGTGAGATCACAACCTGAGCTGATGTTAGATGCTCAACTGACTGAGCCACCCAGACACCCCAAGGATGTACATTTTTGGAGTTTTATTTTTTATTATTTTTAATAGACTTTATTTTTTACACCAGTTTTAGGTTCACAGCAAAATTGAGTGGATGGACTAGAGGTTTTCCATATACCCCATTATCAACATCTCTCTCAACAATAATGCATGTGTCATAATTGATGAGCCTACATGGACACATCATTATTACCCAAAGTCTATAGTTTACGTTAGGTTTCGCTCTTGGTGAACCCACATTCTGTGGGTTTGGACAAATGTATAATGACATGCGTCCACCATTATCATACAGAGTATTTTTATTGACCTAAAAGTCCCTGTGCTATCTTTTTATTGTCTGATCTTTTTATTGTCTCCATAGTTTTGCATTTTGCAGAATGTCATACAGTTGAAATCATATATTTTTTAGCCTTTTTAGATGGACATTTTTTTCTTTTTTTAATTCTTTTTAAAAATTTACATCTAGGTTAATTAGCATATAGTGCAACAATGATTTCAGGAGTAGATTACTTACTGCCCCTTACCCATTTAACCTATCCCTCCTCCCACAACCCCTCCAGTAACCCTCTGTTTGTTCTCCATATTTATGAGTCTCTTCTGTTTTGTGCCCCTCCCTGTTTTTATATTATTTTTGTTTCCCTTCCCTTATGTTCTTCTGTTTTGTCTCTTAAAGTCCTCATATGAGTGAAGTCATATGATTTTTGTCTTTCTCTGACTGACTACTTTCGCTTAGCATAATACCCTCCAGTTCCATCCACGTAGTTGCAAATGGCAAGATTCCATTCTTTTTGATTGCTGAGTGATACTCCATTGTATATATATACCACTTCTTCTTTATCCGTTCATCCATTGATGGACATTTGGGCTCTTTCCATACGTTGGCTATTGTTGATAGTGCTGCTATAAACATTGGGGTGCATGTGTCCCTTCGAAACAGCACACGTGTATCCCTTGGACAAATGCCTAGTAGTGCAATTGCTGGGTCGTAGGGTAGTTCTATTTTTAGTTTTTTGAGAAACCTCCATACTGTTTTCCAGAGTGGCTGCACCAGCTTGAATTCCCACCAACAATGCAAAAGAGATCCTCTTTCTCCGCATCCTTGCCAACATCTGTTGTTGCCTGAGTTGTTAATGTAGCCATTCTGACAGGTGTGAGGTGGTATCTCATTGTGGTTTTGATTTGTATTTCCCTGATGATGAGTGACGTTGAGCATTGTTTCATGTGTCTGTTGGCCATCTGGATGTCTTTGGAGAAGTGTCTCTTCATGTTTTTTGCCCATTTCTTCACTGGATTATTTGTTTTTTGGGTGTTGACTTTGATAAGTTCTTTGTAGATTTTGGATAATAACCCTTTATCTGATATGTCATTTGCAAATATCTTCTCCCATTCTGTTGGTTGCCTTTTAGTTTTGCTGATTGTTTCCTTTGCTATGCAGAAGGTTTTTATTTTGATGAGGTCCCAGTAGTTCATTTTTGCTTTTGTTTCTCTTGTCTCTGGAGAAATGTTGAGTAACAAGTTGCTGCGGCCAAGATCAAAGAGGTTTTTGCCTGCTTTCTCCTCAAGGATTTTGATGGCTTCCTGTCTTACATTTAGGTCTTTCATCCATTTTGAGTTTATTTTTGTGTACGGTGTAAGAAAGTGGTCCAGGTTCATTCTTCTGCATGTCGCTGTCCAGTTTTCCCAACACCTCTTGCTGAAAAGATTGTCTATTCCATTGGATATTCTTTCCTGCTTTGTCAAAGATTAGTTGGCCATACATTTGTGGGTCCATTTCTGGGTTCTCTATTCTGTTCCATTGATCTGAGTGTCTATTCTTGTGCCAGTACCATACTGTCTTGATGATTACAGCTTTGTAGTGTAGCTTGAAGTCCGGGGTTGTGATGCCTCCAGCTTTGGTTTTCTTTTTCAAGATTGCTTTGGCTATTTGGGGTCTTTTCTGATTCCATACAAATTTTATGATTGTTTGTTCTAGCTCTGAGAAGAATATTGGTGTTATTTTGATAGGGATTGCATTGAATATGTAGATTGCTTTGGGTAGTATCAACATTTTAGCAATATTTGTTCTTCCTATCCAGGAAGGAAATTATTCACCACAACCAAGTGGGATTTATACCTCAGATGCAGGGTTGGTTCAATATCTGCAAAACAACTAACGTGATTCATCATATCAATAAAATAAAGAACAAGAACCATATGATCATCTCAATAGATGCAAAGAAAGCATTTGACAAAATACAGCATCCTTTCTTGATAAAAACCCTCAAGAAAGTAGGGATAGAAGGAGCATACCTCGAGATCATAAAAGCTATATATGAATGACCCAATGCTAATATAATCCTCAATGGGGAAAAACTGAGAGCTTTCCCTCTAAGGTCAGGAACGAGACAGGGATGTCCACTCTTGCTACTGTTATTCAACATAGTATTGCAAGGCTTAGCCTCTGCAATCAGACAACACAAAGAAATAAAACACTTCCAAATTGGCCAGGAGGAGGTCAAACTTTCACTCTTTGCAGATGACATGATACCCTATATGGAAAACCCAAAAGATTCCACCAAAAAACTGCTAGAATTGATTCATGAATTCAGCAACGTTGCAGGATATAAAAATCAATGCACAGAAATTGGTTGCATTCCTATACACCAACAATGAAGCAACGAATAGAAATCAAGGAATCGATCCCATTTACAGTTGCATCAAAACCCATAAAATACCTAGGAATAAATCTAACCAAAGGGGCTTTTTTTAGTTAGAAAGATGCATTTAAAGTTTCTCCATGTCCTTTCATGGTTTCGTAGCTCATTTCTTTTTAGTGCTGAATAATATTCCATTGTCTGGGTGTGTCATAGATTATTTATCCATTATCTCTCATAGAGGATAGTTGTACTTTTAAATTAATAAGTTATTCTTAATTTGAAGTGCAGTCACAGAAGGTAACTAGGTTTTACAAGGCAGTGTTCTCTGGATCTATGTTTCTCTATCCTTACTGTATTTTCCCAAATAGTATCTCTACTTTTGTTCTTTTCCTTCGTTGTTCGTGGTTGCACAAGTTTGTTATGCAACCAGTGTTGTATGGGGTATGGAGAGAATTAGGTTCAACCCATTTTTAAGTTTTCTTAACTTTTCTTTTTTCCACGGTTATTGTTAACCATGTTTCTCTGAGATAGAACTTAAAGCAAATAAAACAGTAGCATGTAGACATTTTAGTTCCTCCTCTTCTTCTATTTTAGACTCAAGGAAAGGAAGAGAGATGGGGAGGAGAGGGAGGAAGGATGGGGAAGTTGTCATTTGATTCCAGTTCACTTGATACTGGCAAAGAAATGAGTGCCCTCTGAGTAGATGTGACACGTCAGAGTATTGAGGCTGGTGAGAGGGTGAGGACATAGCAGAGCCACTCCTAGAGGGTTCTGTTTTGGAGAGTGGTTTGGGTCTTTGTTACATTTTGGACAGCTGACATGAAGCGTTTCTCATTCAACTGATGATGGTGTTTGTGATGAGACAGTGATGACAGAAGCTGGGATGATGAGTTCTAGCTGCCAGGCATTTACCAGGCTGAGGTTTCTGGACTCCATCTGCTCCATGGAGATATGTCATCTACCTTCTATGGTGTTTTGCATCCTAGTTTGAGGTATAAATATTAGTATTAAAGATGTTTTTCGTCTGGGTGCAGACTTTCTATTTAAGCTCTAACATTCTTAGCTAATTTTTTTTTTGCCTATTCTAAATTAATTTGGGGGGATTTATATTTTTATAATATATTATTTTGATTAATAAACATGCCTTTTAAAAATTTCTTTAGTGTTTATTTTTGAGAGAGAGAGAGAGAGAGAGAGAGAGAGAGAGAGAGGAAGAGGAAGAGGGGCAGAGAGTGGGAGACACAGAAAGCAAAGCAGGCTCCAGGCTCTGAGCTGTCTGCACAGATCCTGAGGCAAGGCTTGAACTCACGAACTGTGAGATCATGACCTGAGCCGAAGTCAGATGCTTAACCAACTGAACCACCCAGGCGCCCCAATTAATAAACATATCTTTGATCTTTATAATCTTTAGACACAATAATGCACATTTATATTTATTATTTTCACAGCAGTACTGAACCAGATGTGAAGTCATTAAAAAGCATCTTAGGTCATTAAAGGGAGAGAGGTCTCTTGTGAATGAGCCTTATCCCCAAAACAATTCTACCCCACATTTCGTCCATTTATCCTGCCTCCTTGTCCCCAGCACAAGTAGGATTTGAGATTTCAGATGTTCTTCTTGATGCTTTGCTGATTAACTATTATATCATGATTCTATGGTGATTATAATAACACTTTCTCAAGTAAAAGCTCATGCATAAACCAGTGGGAGAATAGGGGGGTCCTGATTAGCCAATGGTCCCTTCTGATATGCCAAAATTCACCTTAGATGAACATTTTTACTATGCTCATATTTGTGATTAGTCTTAGTCTTCTTCCAAGGGTAAAACCAACACTGTCTTTGGCTTTTTTTTTTCTGATTTTTTTTTGCAAACTTAAATACTAGCCAATTTCATAACCAATTTTTTTTTTTTTGCCACATCAGTCCATTAGACCTCTCATTTAATTACCAATCAAATGACCTATGGTACATGAATCCTGGGGTTCTCAATATTATCTTTTTCATTATGGATATATCAATTACTTTTGAATAAACTATGAGCTTCGACTGCTAGGCCCCAAAAAAGAGATGCTCAGCTCTATTCTTTTAATTTAATAAAGAATTTCTAGAATTGCCTTGCAGAAATTTTATTAAGGATCTTAAACTCACCCCTGACTTGCCACATGGAATTTAACTTCCTCAGTGTAGCTGTCCCATCCACAAAGCTGACTCAAGATATATGAGTTGCTAGCATGGAGGATAAATTTATCATTGTACCCCTCTCTACTTCGACCATCTGATCTTGGCAACAGAATTAAGGGAAAACAAGCATTTGATGTAGAAAATATTTCCATAATGACAGAATAAATAATTTCAGAATTGGCTTATTAGTATTGGGGGTTTAAATTCATTTATTCATTACACAGAGATTTATTGTGGACTTACTATGTGCCAGGTTCTATTCTAGGTACTTGAAATAGAGTGGGATCTCATGGAGTTTACTGCCCAATAGGGCAGATTATAATAAAATGTAAATAATATGATGTCAGAAGACATAGATAAAAATAAAACAGGGTATGGCTTAGATGGCAGGTAGCTGGGGGTGGCCAGGAATTATTGACTGGCCCTCCAGTCTGAGTACAGGAGCATATAACTGCAGTTGTCTGGGAGGAAGTGACCCTGCGTCTGACCACAGCATCAAGGCTTTCCAAATGAAGAGTCCTCACATATCAGGGTCATGAATGGGGTGACTTCATCAGGAATTTGGCAGCTTAGTGAGAAGGGTAGACAATAGAGCATAGAGATAAAAGCCAACCCTTGGACAGACTTGGGTTTGACACCATTGACGAGTTGTGTGACTGAGGTCACCTTATTAAATTTCTCAGAGTCTCATTTCCTCAACAGTCAAGTGGGAATTATAAAGGAACCAACATTTATTTCATATTTAGAGTGTACCAAGCTCAGGACTAAGTGCTTTACTATGTAATTTTATTTGACAAGCACACTTCTAGCAAAGTACTGTTATTATGTCCACTTGAACCGTGAGCAGGCTGAGGTGTGACCTGAGGTTACCCAGCTGTGGTGACAGACAGTACTGTCGAAGAAGTTACCCTGGGAGCTCTTTGTGGTGTTTGATTTTGTTTTTGTTTTCCCAGCAAGCTGGCTGAGACTAGAAGCTTCTCTTTCCCTAAGTGAGGAGCATTCTTCATAGACTTAATTCCCCACCGGGACCACGAACTCCAGGTACTAGGGAAGTGGGCAGCTGGCATTTCCTGGCACTTCTCTAAACAGATGGCCTTCAGCTCAGATAATTTGGACTTGAACCAACATGTTTATTCCATGTGAGGCCACTCTCATGTTACCTCATAAATCCCTCTCCCAGTGCATGAGAGAATTGCACTGGTTGCCCAATGCCTCTCTGTTTAATGTTGTTAGAATGGAGACTGTGTACCCACAGACTCCTTTGCCTAGAATTTCTGGGTGGCACCAAAGGACATTTCCTAGTAAATCTTTTGTAGGACAATGGCTTTATTTTTCTGGGGAACCAGAAATCAAACTCAGATCCGTGTGGCACCAACGTTCTTAACAGCTGTGTCATAATCTATAACCCCTAGAATCTCTTGTAAGTTAAGTGAGATATAAAGTGAAACACTTAGTTTAGTACCTGACAGAAATTTTCCACAATTTAAAAAATAACTATTACAGTTGATCCTTGAGCAACACAGGTTTGAACTGCATGGTCCATTTACATGCGGGATTTTTTTTTTTCAATAAATACCGTATTGTAAATGTATTTTCTCTTCCTTATGATTTTCTTAATAAAACTACCTCTTCTCTAGCTTCCTCTATTACAAGAATACAGTATATAATACATATAATGTACAAAATATGTGTTAATTGGCTGTTTATGTTATCAGTAAGGTTTTCAGTCAACAGTAGGCTATTTGTAGTTAAGTTTTGGGGGAGTTGAAGGTTATACATGCATATTCAACAATGCAGGGGGTGGCGCCCTTAACTCCTGCCATTGTTCAAAGATCAACCGTAGCTATTATTATTCTAGCCTCCTATTATGACTACAAATTGATACTGCAAGAAGTTGTTTTGTTTTAATACAAATTAAACATGTTAATAGGATTCTGAGGAAACTGCCATCTTTTCTGTGCCCTGTTTTTGGTATTTCCAGGATGGCTAAAGGAAGAAAGAGAGCAGTTTTCCATCAGGTTAATTACCTGGTGAACTTGTGCAGGACGACTGGGAAAGGAATGCTGCATTGCTTATAAATTAAACTATTATATTCATTGTGATCCCGTTGATGGGACTGTTGCCTTAGCAGACTTCCTCTGCATAAAGGATGAGGACGGGATTGTGTGGCAGGCGATAGGAGAGAAAAAGTGGTACAGGTCAAGTGAAGTCTTGGGATACCTGGAGATGCTTCTGTTTGCTTAAGCTGGCATTGGCAGGGGGACTCCCATCTGGGAGCCAGACACAAGGGCACATGGCTCCTGTTCAGTACAGTTGCTTGGCCAGCTGTGCACATTGGAGGCAGAGGCAAGCAAGAAAGGAGAAAACAAGATAGGCATTGTACAGAGCAGTTTCCAATCAAAGAACAGTTTTCATGGGGGTCAACGCTGCCGAGTGAGCGAGTGAATAGTGAAATATTTTAGCCACACGGAAGCAAGCTTTTTAGAGAAGGGTGGGCAGATGGATCTTTTCTCAGATTGTACCTTCAGTCACAGGAGGCATAAAATAAACTGACCTAATAAAAACTATGACATTGCATAGCAGTGTGAATGTAATTGAGGCATACACTTAAAAATGGTTTAAATGGGCGAGCCTGGGTGTCTAGTGGGTTAAACATCTGACTCTTTGATTTGGGCTCAGGTCAGGATCTCACTGTTGTGGGATCAAGCCCTGCATCGGCTCTGCACTGGGCATGGAGCCTGCTTGAGATTCTCTTTCTCCCTCTCCCTCAGCCTCTCCCCACAATGCATGTGCGCTCTCTCTCTCTCTCTCTCTCTCAAAAAAAGGTTTAAGTGGCAAATTTTATGTTGCATATATTTTTTACATTAAATTAATTCATAAATTAAAAAAATTAATAACACAATAAACCAAAAGCCATCGAGTTACAGACACTTAGGGGCAATAGCATACTGTGTGAATTAGATATCCGTAAAGCTCTTCAAAAAAAGCTATGGAGAGCACTCTTCTCCTGCAGTTATAAGTTCATTTTACTTTAGTTTTCCAAAGGGTTTGTCACACAGGCTACTCAGTAAACACCAAGACTTTGATATAACAGGAACCACGTAAATCTCAAGGTGGTAGGTACCTATGCGAACACAGATGAGACACTTTATTTCTAGCATTTTGGACAATGCAGTCATTTGAAGGAGAAAAATAATTGACTGAAATACAGGGCTTATGTATTTATTATGAGACTCTCCTTTTTTTATTCCTCAATAGCCGAGTACTGTGTGTTACTCTGTACTCGGCCTAACAAAGCTGTGCTTGTAAAAATCTCATCAATACAGGATCTGACAGGATCAGACAATAGACTTTTGCTAATTAATATTTAATGGGCCTATGGATTTTTCCTCAGCAGCTGGAGTGCTAAATAATAGTCAATTAGCAAATGTGTTAATTAACTCTAATTACATAGCACATGAGCTTCTCCAAGGATTTTTCCTTTACAGATTTACACATGAATGTTCCACCACTCTTCTTCAACACACCAGGCAGCTAATTAATTGATAAGTAATAATTCTTTCTTCTCTCTAAAACATGTATTTAAAAATAAAACCCAGTTTAATGCTTGATGACTTTTAGAAGTGACATTTAAGTGTGTAAGATGAATCTGATGTCTGCTTTTTAAATAGGCTTCTCAATCACTAGGAAGTTTTTCATTCGTGTGTGAATGAGGAAGAGGGGGAGAGCATTTTGAGTTTCGTGTATATGTGCATATGGTGCGCATGAGAGAAAGAGAGGGGAAGGAAGAAAGATGAAAGGAGGGGAGGAGGGAAGGGAGAGAAGGAGCAAGGCAGTGAGGGAGAACACAGGGAATAGAAAGAGAAAGACAGGGGTAGGGAAGGAGCGAGAGGGGAAGAGAAGGAAGGAGAGAAAAAGAGAGAGGGAGCACGGGGAGAGAAAGGAAGAAAGAAGAAAGGAAGAAAAATGAACTGAAAAATATAAAGGAGGCAGGTCCTTTATGAGGAGTCAGGATATGCCTCGTTTGACTTGCAGTATGCAAAATTGTGAAGTCCGGGAGCAAGGGTAATCAATATGTACCATGCAATTAACAGTAATCTTCTGAGCTTCGTGTGCCAGTTAAAGAAAAGGCTTCTGAACATTGTATAGTGTCTGCCACTGGGGATAGAGAATGCTCTGAGGAGAGGCATTAGCATAGCAGCTTTGCACATGGTCTGGCATGAGTTGAGAGATCAAAGGCGGGGGATGGCAGCAGCCTTCTCTGGGGGAGCCCGCAGCTCTGCCACCATTTCGGTGCCGGAGGACGTGGCTGCTGCTCGTGGCTGCTGCTCAAGGCATTCATAGGGAAACCCTCGAAGGGGACTCTGAGGGAAGAAAGTTGTTTTTTTCAAATAAGAGAATGGTCATGGAATCTAGTTCAAACGTGCTACTCATTTGAAGAACTGTGTGTCACGAAGCCTGCGTTAACTCTCAGTTCACTGCTGTGAGCCTGTGCTAAGACTCTTAAATGTTGGTTAGCTGTAAAGAATGTTTAGGGGAAAAAAATGTTAAAATTGATTCTTCAAGTTGGACCTGTTTGATCATTTCAGTAAGGCTCAGAGGGGCCGCCTGCTTCGAGCAAGGATACCCTGCCTTCTTCCTCTCTCATGGCATCAGTTACCAAGTTCTCATTGAGAACAATAAAGAAACAGAGAACAATGCAGTCTCGTGAAAGTGCACACTGAAAAATGCCAAGCTTTGCTTACCTGTTTACTGTACTGAGAGACAGTGATGTTCATCATTTTCTTGGCTTGCAGGAAGTGGTGCCTTAGAAGCATGTGTGTGCTTGTGAGTTACCAACACTCTGAATATCTAGCAAATAGTATATTTGGTTCTCATGGTCCAGGACCCTGTCTCCTGTGTTCTGTTGTGTTTTGGGCACCTGGTTGAGAGCCATGTTTGGAGAGGACCTATCGAGAGGCCTTGAGGCCATGGAGGGCAGTGGTGTTCAAGACAAGGCTGGAAACCTATCTGGGAGAATCCGGCAAGATAAAAAATGCAAGTCTGGGGACAGCAGGCATGAAGCAGCAGGCCTCTTGTATCAGAAAACTCGCTGCCTGCCTCTCCATCCCCTCGGCTTTCCTCTTTCTTCCAGCAGTTGCTTCAGCCTGGCTGCAGTGGGTATGACTTGGGGGCTCCTGGCCTCCGCCGTATCACTAGTCAGCTCACGTTCTGTTCAGGCGGACCTTCGTGGGGGCCCAGGCAGCCTGCACAAACCTGGCAGTGTGCAGCAGTTTACAGCTCTGGAGCACCCCCTTCGGTCTTTGAGTCCTCTCTGGAACTGGGACTTGGCCTTCCTGACTTATTACCAGCTTGGCACCATGACCTTGCACTGGCTTTCCCACCTTCCCAGCTTCACCTCCCCCAAGCCCCAGCTCCCATCCTTGGGATCACTACCTGCACTCAAGCTCTTGTCTCAGGCTGGGCTTTGTGGGGAATCTAGGCTGTGACAGTTCCATTCTAGAAGTCATGTTGAAGCAATGACTGAAAACACAGAAGTGAGGACTCAGGGAATGTGTTCTCCAGACTGCAAGGAAATGGCAGGGAGATAAAAACCAGCCAGGTAGTGCATGTTTTGAAGCTAGTACCCTGGGCCTGAAGGAAAAAGGAATGTAGACTTCTAGGGCGGTCTTTTAGGGTCCTTTCAATCTCTGAACTAGAAACCTTGCAGCGGCTGCGTGGGTGGGAACAAAGCCTGTGTCAGGAAAATCCCTTAGAGACATTATTTAGTCTATCCACCTGGCAGAGTCTTCCCATTGCCAAAGAAAAGGGAAGTACAGTGTTTACTCTTGTAGCTTGGACTTGAATGGGATAAATGCTTGGAGCAAAAGATGACTTCTTAAAGTGAGGAAACTTAAAAATGAGAGATCACCTTTCACTTTCTTCTTGTTTTCTCTGCCACAAGTATAAATCCTACCCTAGTGGCATTGCAAAGGGGATGTGGCTGTTATTTCAGTTATCAACTGTAGAGTCCTGAATTAGTTCTGTTTCTGCTGTAACAAATCACCGCAAACATTGTGGATTAAAACAACAGTTTTATCTCACAGTTCTGTAGGTCAGAGGTCTGATGGGTGTTACTAGGCTAAAGTCAGGGTTTCGGCAGAGCTGAAAAAAGCTCTAGGGAGAATTGTTTTCTTGCCTTTTCCAGCTTCTATGGGGTTCCTACATTTTTTTTTTTTTGCTTGGGTGTTCTTTCTTTTATCCTCAAAGTTAGCACTGATGGCTGAGTCCTTCTCACATCACATTATTCTGGCCTCTTCTGACCCCCTCTCCCATTTTTAAGCACTCTGTAATTACATTGGCCCACTAGTATAACTGAGAATAATCTCCCTGTCTTAAGATCAACTGATTAGCAGCCTTAATTCCTATTTGCTGTGTAACAGAACACATTCGCAAGTTCTAGGGATTAGGATGTGGACATTTTTGGAGTGGCCATTATACTGCTTACCCTAAGCCCTTTCTGAAACCTAACTTACAGACTGAAAATTTTCTCTAGATAGGAAGTCCCCAAACTGGCATTGGGGTCTGACTTCTTCAAGGTTCAACTCAAATATCTTCCATTTAAATCCTACCTTGAATCCATAAAGGTAGAAACAATCCTTCCCTTTATACTGCTTCTACAATATTTTGTATATGCCTTTGACATAGCACTTAGATGCATATACAGACACTTAATATACTGTAAATTGTTCTCTCCTTTCTTAATAGACTAATATAAGGGAGTTGTCATAATTATGTTTACAGCCCTAGCTCACAGGTGAAGAAATGAAGGATGGTCAACATCCACAACTATTCCCTGAACTGAATGATAGTGGGAACTCAAGGAAAGTCCTTGTAATGCATCTGCCGTGTTAACAGTTATTAAATGGAGCACATGGTACTGTATGCTGAGCCATAGTTCAAAAAGAGACCACAGAGAGAATGAAATAGAGAAGTTTGTTACTCACAGGTCCTGGAGGAAGTCCCCAGCACGCACACAGGGGGAGCACACAGGAAGGTGGGGGGCACACAGGAGGTCAAGGTGAAGTGCAGATGAGGAGATTAATAAGACTTGAGTCACATCCCTTTATTAGGGTCTGTGGGTGGAGTCTTTGGGATTCCTGGATTAAGAATGGATTGGTCAGTTCAGATTAAAAGAGCAGGACTTGGTAAGCCCCATGGAGATCTTATCTAAGGTATGCATGAGGAGAAGGTGCTGGGTGGTGGGGACTCTTGATCACAAGGGCTGTTGGGGAAGTTATCCCAGGGACTTATACTTGCTTATAACTCTGTGGGCTGTTGCCCTAGGGCCTGTGCTTGTATGAGGGGCTGGTGTCAGTTTAAGGTCCATGCAGACTGCTGAACCAAACAGCATGGATGCCAAGGCAGCTATACCATGGAGTAGCTTAGCTAAATTCTCGGCAGACCCACATCCCGGACCTAAAGCTTCTTTATGGGAGGAACTGCATTTTCTCACCTTCATATGTATTTACACACAGAGACTAATGCCTTTTGCCACTTGCTCATGGTGGAATATAAGGACATTTATTTAATCTTTTAGGCTTCCTATTTCCTACCTGTAAATTGAAGATGTTATTTCTCAAGATGTCTTTTAGGGTTCCTGGCAGCTCTAACATTCAGTGACTTAATTAAATATTGAGCCTGATAGAAATGAACTAAATTTCAATCTGGTCAAAAATACTGAATTTATATCTTACATTGACATATGAGAGTTTCCTACAAACAACTCCTGGGACTAAATTTGTCCTCATTTAGTTGAGGATGATAATCATGGAGTCACAGAAGGGCCGTATATACTTAAGTGAACTTACTGGCAGCCAGCCTTCTTATTCCCGACTTAAGCTCTTCCTCCCAATCAGCTTGTGCAAGTGAGCAGGTGATGTAGAGGAAAGAAGTGCTTGGTGTGGGTGTGACATCTCATCAAAGGCTTCACAGAGGTGGGGAAGTCTACCTGCTTAGAGAGAAGAAAGGAAATACGTGGATGGGCAGAGGAGAGGTTGGAGATGTTCCATGAGATTATGACAAGAGTTTCTCCTTCTTTCTTGCTTCACCTAAAGAAAAGAGCATTGTGGTTGCGATAGCTTTCCTGGTAAGCCTTTTTAGTGACCGGATTCCAAGAACTTCAATGTATATAGGCTATAGTTGATGATACTCTTTCTACCTCTACTACTGAGATGGGGAAGAGAAGAAGGGATAAGACAGTCCATCTAAAACCTCAAAAGAAAACTGTACATGAGAGAGCACATATTTTAGTAAGAGAACTGTCACTGAGATTGTAGATCCCATTATAGAAAAGTTAAGACCCTGTCACACACAAGGATTTCATTGCTGTTTGCACCTGTGTCACATGCAGACATGCATCATCATATAAATGGCATTATTTGAAGTCATCCTTATTGTATTTAAGAGAGCAAGGATAGAGATGAGGGCAAGTCTCATAAAGTTTCATAATCAGGCTCAATTAAAACTAGAGAAATGTAGGAGTTTGGGGCAGCAGAAATGCATAGTGAACAGATCGAGAAATGGATTTCTTCCAGGTTGTACATTCTTTCTGATCACATTCTGAGGGGTATAACCTCGGACTAAAATAAATGGAGTAAGTAGCTTCTGTAAAATGTGTTTTTATGATTACCAAAATGTCCAGTTTATGGTCTTAGTATAAAAATTCCTACCTTTTAGGCTATGTCATTAAAACACCTTGTTAGCTGAAATTTGAAAAAAAAGAAAACCAAAACTCCTTGTTTTAATACAAACATATTCTTTTTTTTTAATTTTGTTTAATGTTTATTTATATTTGAGAGAGAGACAGAGCACGAGCAGAGAATCCTAAGCAGGCTCCAGGCTCTGAGCTGTCAGCACAGAGCCCGACGCCAGGTTCGAACTCACAAACCGTGAGATCGTGACTGGAGCTGAAGTCGGATGCTCAATCGACTGAGCCACCCAGGAACCCTAATACAAATATTCTTAAGGAAGAGTCTATATAAAATAAATAAGATTAATTGGTTTATTTTTAATAAATATTACATGTCATTTACTATGTGTTAGGGACTGTTCTAAATGCTTTATAATATTGTTATTTAATTAGGTTTATTACCTATATTAACTCTAAGAGAATAATTTACAGAGATAAGAAAAAATTTATCATGGGCATTAGGAAATAAGGGAGAAGTTCTGGGTGGGTCACTGAAAAAGGAAGAACCAAAATGAAGGAGATGGGGGAAATCAGGATGAGGAAAGATACCTAAAACACGTTTCTGTTTGCATTTCCATGTGCCAGGTCAACCTCTGGTTCTCTCAAGGTTGTAACCTCCAGGCTAAAATGGAGAAGAAGCCATGCAAACTGTTTGAAATGGCAAAAGGAAACTAAAATGCATCTCCGCAAATCCCCAGTTGTCTTTCAAGCACTACCAAAAGATGAGGCTGGGTACAGTGTCCTAACTTAGCACTAGCAAAACATCCAAATCCAGAGTGAGCTGTAAAACAGCAGAATGCCTAATGCATTCACCAAAGTCATTACTAAAAATAATTAAATGGATTATTGGTCTCAGGGATTTCAAAAGAGAGGAAGACGCATGCCAGAGCCATCCATACATTTCCCAGAGGAAGGACAAAAAACTATGAATAAAATTAGGGCCACGCTACAATAGGTGATCAAGCAATTAGCATACATGAAAAGAACACAATTATGAGCCACAGAGAGGCAACAGCACAATTTATTTTCCACAATTGATTTCTTAGATTCCACATTTCAATAACATTGATATGTACTTTCATAACTATAAAATATAAGATGTCCAAAACTCTCTTCTGAATTCAATTATTGAGGAAATCATCATTGTATTCACGAGCAATATTATGGTGACAGTTTTTGAACATATCATGGGGAAACAAAATTATTTTTAACTGTTTAGTAGTTTATAGATTTCAGGACAATGGATGAGGTTTAGGTATGAATCAATAAAAACAGAATTATCTTCTGACAGTTCAGCAGGGTACTGAGGAAAGATACCAGGCTGCGGGACCTGAGTAAATTGTTTAGTGTCTCTGGTCCTTCATTTTCTCAGCTATAAAATGAGATTTTTTTTTTTAGATTAGATAAGAACAGTGATAACATCTTCTACACAGAGCCCAACACAGGGTTCAAACTCATGAACTGTTAGATCATGACCTGAGCCGAAGTTGGATGCTTAACTGACTGAGCCACCCAGGCACCCCCCCAGAAATGTCATTGTTTTCATTATTTTTTTAACGTTTATTTATTTTTGAGAGACAGATCATGAGCGGGAGAGGGGCAGAGAGAGAGACACACACACACACAGAATCCGAAGCAGGCTTCACGCTCTCAGCTGTCAGCACAGAGCCTGACGTGGGGCTTGAACCCATGAACTGTGAGATCATGACCTGAGCCGAAGTTGGACGCTTAACCGACTGAGCCACCCAGGCGCCCCTAGAAATATCATTCTTAATAACTATACCCAAGTGACTGTTCCAAGAGGACCATGGATGAAACTGAGAAGTGTTCATTCAAGGGTTTTATGTAACTGTTTGGTCAAAGCAATTTGGTCAGTTATCTGTAAATTGCACAGATATGTTCATCTTGGAGAGGAAATGCCAATTCTACTCACGTGGTGTCCTCTTTTTAATTTTTTTTTTAATTTTAGAGAGAGAGAGTGTAATCAGGAGACAGAGAGGGGCTGAGGGAGAGAGAGAATCTCAAGCAGGCTCTGCGCTCAGCACAGAGCCTGACATGCGTCTCAATGACAAGACTCTGAGATCATGACCTGAGCTGAAATCAAGAGTCAACTGACTGAGCCACCCAGGCGCCCCTCACATAATTTTCTTTCAAAATAAACATTTCCATAGTAGCAATAATAGTAAAAATTAGCAATATCTTGTTTTTATTGTGCATCAGGCATTTAGCTTTACTAATTTAATCCTCAGAATAACCTTATTCAATAGGAACTATTTTGTTGTGTCCATTTTAGAGAAGATACTACAGGTTGTGGGAGAATGTGGATGATAAAATTGAGAGTAATTTCTTAAAATTTTTTGTTAATGTTTATTTCTGAGAGAGAGAGAGAAAGAGAGAGAGAGAGAGTATAAGCAGGGGAGGGACAGAGAGAGAGGGAGACACAGAATCCAAAGCAGGCTCCAGGCTCTGAGCTGTCAGCACAGAGCCTGATGCGGGGCTCAAACTCACAGACCGTGAGATCGTGACCTGAGCTGAAGTTGGATGCCCAACCAACTGAGCCACCCAGGTGCCCTGAGAGTAATTTCTACTCAAGGGCACACAGCAGGGAGTTCTGGAGTCCATGTGCTCATCCCCACTCCCCTCCCCTACTTACCTTCCTTCCCTTATTCTCTCTCATTCTCTCTCTCTCTTTTTTTCTCTCACTTCTGTCTGTAGGAGAGGAAAAAGTTTTCCTTAACCTTCTTAGCGTCCCTGGCTGGGTCTGTAAATTAAACTGACAAAGACAGGTTATCAGGAGAAAAGCAAACAAACTTACTAAGTTTTATGTGACAAGGGAGCCTTCATAAGGAAATGAAGACCCAAAGAAACCATTACACCTGAGTCTTTTATGCTAGGGTTGATGAAGAGTGGACAGTTGTGGAGGAATATGATAGGCTAACGAGTGTGGGGCAGTTGTAGTGAACTGGAGGAAACTTAGCAGGCCTGTTTGTTAGGATTCTTCTCAGAGTCTCTTTGTTTTTGGAGAGAAGTAGCTTTTCTCTTCAGGTATAGGGAGGGCACCTCTCACGGAAGGGTTTTATAATCTGTTTCAGGGAAGAAGGGCAAGGGAGGGGAAGGAGGTCAGAGTGATCTTCCTGCTGCTGCTGTTTTCTCACATTCCTTCAGCCTAAAATATGGCCACAGTGCTGTACTTTGGGGTAGTGTGTCCTGATTTCCATCCCTTTGTTTCTTTCTTTTGCCACCTAGTAAGTAGTATTTATTTTACCATCTTCTGTAGTCTATGCCTTAAACCTTAAACAAGTGTTTACTAGACAGCTTTGGACTACCCTTATGAAGACAGAGCAAATTAGCTCCCCAGGGCAGATCTGAGCTAGCTTTTGGCCCCATGTCTTTTTTTCTGCCATCTGCGTTATATCTACAATCATAAATGTCAGAGGTGGGCCTAGACAGACATTATACAGACGCCAAGGTAAAAGAGGCAAAAAAAAAAAAAAAAAAAAAAAGATCATACCTTGATTTATATGATAGCTTAAAAAAAGCACTTACAAAAGAAGGTAGGTATTCCATCTTTTGTCCTTTCACTAAAAGACCATTGCACAAAAGCACAGCCATATTCTGTGGCCTTTTAAAATTGGCCGCTTTGTGTCAGAGTAATTTTTGGACAATGATTAAATAAATTATATATGGTAAATTAGCAATCAGTAAGATGACTTTTTAAAAACAATTTTAACATAGGAGAAAATAATCCTACGTTAAGTGAAAAAAAAATGTGGCAAAGTAAAAATCTGAACACAAATACAGCAAAAGGTTTACTATGACTTTCTCACAGTTGGGATTGCAAGGTATTTTTATTTTATTTTTTGTGGTTCTTTATATTTTCATATTTTCCCCAATATTTAGGTATTGCTTTTGTAACTCCCCCAAAATTGTTATTTTTTTAATGGTATAATTTTATATGGATAGAGTGAGACAGGTACTGTTTTACCTACAAAGCAGTATCTTTTCAAATCAAAAATGTATATTGAATTTTCTGGCGAATCAAACTGGGGTGAAGATTGGCAAATTAGAAAATGGAATGAGAACACAATGGATGAGCTGGGGTGTATGGGGAGGCAGGAAGTAAACAATTCCTTATAGAGCTTATGCTTCATAAAACTAGGAATTGCATATTCTGTCTTACTCACCATTGCATTGCTGGTACCTAGCACAGGTGCTTGATAAATGTTTGTGACTCGAGTGAATAGAGAATTATATGGCAGAGTTGATTATGTATGTGGACTGCCAGTATTTCTACTTCATCGTAGGGCAAGTCAGTTTTCATATTACTGTTTCTCTCTTGGGAATCTTAAAAACTAAAGATGTCCATAGAATTCTGGCTTATTTGACCGTGGTACATCGGTTTTGGTTACTCAATAAAAACTTGAAATCTGATTTTCTCTACCTTTTGCTCTATTTCTGTACCTTTTCCTCAGGTGTCAGATGGTAAGCACACAGATAAAGAAACGTGGTGTTAACAATAATCTAGGCCAAATAATTAGGGGGGGGGGATATGCCATGCATTATGCATTTAAGTGACTTTTGATCATTGACAGTTTGAATCATCCATACAAGTTAAGCACACATCACTTCCGAACAATTCACTTTGTCAGTTTCAGAAGGAAAACAAATTGCATTATTTCCAGGGTAAACAGAAAGCAGCAGATAGAAAACCAATAAATCACACCCATATAATTACAGCTGATCCAGAACACAAATTCAAGTCAGCCTGCAGCCATATGCTTTCTGTAGAAAAGAAGATTCACATTGGTGATGGGCAATGAGTGGTGTTGCTCCAAGCCATTGGAAGGTTGAAGTGACATAGTCAATTTCATTGTCCTCCTAGCTAAGGATAGGCCTAATTGCTTAAGCATATCACCATGTGTCAAAATTCCTAATTGATTTCCTACTCATTAAAGCCATTATGCTTTTTCAAGGCAAGATTGCTGGCTGTGCATACTTGAGTGCTGATTACTGGGGGAACCAGCTTCAGAATCTATAGATTATGCAGGAATCGACATCAGAGTTGATATGAAACAAAGTTAAATGAATCATAGCAGAATATAGAGCCAGTACAAATCATTTAGGTGTATCTTTTAGTATGGTATTCTTTAAAGAATTTTTTTTTTAATTTTTAAATTTTTTATTTTAGAGAGAAAGAGTATGTGCAAGTTGGGAGGGGCGCTGGGAAGGGAGAGAGAGAGAGAGAGAGAGAGCGAGAGAGAGAGAGAGAGAAAGAGAAAGAGAAAGAAAGAGAATCTTAAGCAGGCTCATCCATGCCCAGTGTGGAGCCCCATGAAGGGCTTGATCCCACAACCCTGGGATCATGACCTGAGCCCAAATCAAGAGTTGGATGCTCAACTGACTGAGCCACCCAGGCGCCCCTAGTATGGTATTCTTTTTTTTTTTTTTAATGTTTATTTATATTTGAGAGACAGAGAGAGACAGAACGCGAGTGGGGGAGAGGTGGAGAGAGAGGGAGAGTCACAATCTGAAACAGGCTCCAGGCTGTGAGCTGTCAGCACAGAGCCTGATGTGGGGCTCGAACTCATGAACAGCAAGATCATGACCTGAGCCAAAGTTGGATGCTTAACCGACTGAGCCACCCAGGTGCCCCATGGTATTCTTTATAGATTATATGTGGCAATCAACTATCTTATTCTAAATTCTCATAAAGACTTTTTTCTTTTAAACTAGGCAGTACCTTTGAATATGGCTAAATTTAATGGGCCTTCTCTGTCACATTTTCATCTCTGTTTAATCTCAAAAACAGAATGTTTTTCTTTTTTTTTTCTTTTCTTTTTTTTTTTTTATGAAATTTATTGACAAATTGGTTTCCATACAACACCCAGTGCTCGTCCCAAAAGGTGCCCTCCTCAATACCTATGACCCAGCAATAGCACTGCTAGGAATTTATCCAAGGGATACAGGAGTACTGATGCATAGGGGCACTTGTACCCCAATGTTCATAGCAGCACTCTCAACAATAGCCAAATTATGGAAAGAGCCTAAATGTCCATCAACTGATGAATGGATAAAGAAATTGTGGTATATATACACAATGGAGTACTATGTGGCAATGAGAAAAAATGAAATATGGCCCTTTGTAGCAACGTGGATGGAACTGGAGAGTGTAATGCTAAGTGAAATAAGCCAGAATGTTTTTCTTTACACTTCTTGATAGATTTTATACACACACACACACACACACACACACACACACACACACACACACACTTTAAATCTCCAATTAGTTTGGCTTTTAAAATAAAAATTTGAAATGAATCTAAGCATTATATGAGAATTTGCTCATTGAATAAACAAGATTATTTAAATAAATATATATTTTTTACACTACATGACTTTTTTCAAGAAGAAGACAAACCTTGTTTAGAAAATACACCAGAAAATATACCAATCACATAAAAGCATAAACACAAAATTTATTTTGGTATGGAATTTTGATATGTTTTCCCTTCACTTATTTCTTTCCTTTCCTTAGAAAGCTAACAATGCTGCTTAAACTGTAAATATTGTTCTTTTGATTTTTTTTCATTGTATAGTTAATAAACTCGAAAGACTTTGTGACAGGCAATTTTCTCTTTGATTTTGCTATTGCTATTCTTTTGTTTCTTCTTTGACCAACTGAACATGCTTAAATGTTGGGCAGCCAAATAAATTTCTTTATCTTTACCTTTTATATTTTTAAGAGCAATCAGTTAGGCTTGCCTTTGTGGATTCTCTATAGAGCTATTGATTGAACTAAGACACACTGAATCCATCTGAATGATCTAACTTTAAATGAAATAGATACAAAATTTTTGCATCTTTCCAAATTCAGAGAACAAATATATATCTTTGATTCTATATGATAAGCATTTTTTTACTTTGCTAAATTTTCCTCATCCTGGTTAGTATATGTTATGAGTTGAGTTGTGTTCTCTCTCCCCCAAGCAAGATATGTTGGAATCCTAACCCTAGTACCTCAGAATGTGACCTTATTTGGAAATGGGGTTGTTGTAGATATAATTAAGACGTTCTATTAAAGTAGGGTGAACCCCTAATCCAGTACGGCTGGTGGCTTTATATGAAGGTGGCTATGTGATGACAGACATCCAGAGAACACATGTGACAATGGAGGCAGAGATTGGAGTCATGCAGCTTTAAACCAAGAAACAGCCAAAGATTTCCAGCAACCACCAGAAGCTAGGAAGAAGAGGGGAAAGATTCCTTCCCTCATGGGTTTCTGAGAGAGCCTGACCCTGCAGACACCTTGATTTTGGACTTCCAGCCTCCAGAATTTTGAGATGATAAATTCCTATTGTGTTAAGCCTCTCAGTTTGTGATATTTTGTTACAGCCACTGTAGGAAATTAATTGTGTCACCTGCTCCCAGTCCCACTGTCAGAGACTTTGGGTGGTGGATGTTGCCCTGGTGACTGCAATGATTGGTCTTCATAGAGCCATCTATACACACTGACCACTGTGCTCCCTCGTGGCCATAGGCAGCTTCCCAGGTTGCACACCAACACTTCAAGGCCAATAAGAGATGGCAGTGGAGATGGAGCTTCGCCTCCTCTCTGGGTTCAGGATGCTTTCCTGGTTCCAGTTCCATAAGCTGGCGTGGCCGGGGGCAGAGTGATAGAAGCCACAGGTAGGACCCCACTGCTCACCCTGACCAACAGCAGGTGTAGAGGCTGGGGGGCCGCTGGACAGCCCATGACATTTCCCCACTTCCAGACAGGACCTTTTTATGCTTCACCATCTCCTTTTCCATCTTGCCGCAGTGTCTTACAATAATTACCAGGCTTTGTTCCTCTCCCTGTACACTTCTCTATTTGAACATTTCTCTAATGAAGGATTTTTCTCTCTCATCCCTAATTCAGACCTACTCTGCTCCAAGATCAGTTTTTAAGCCCCATGGTTGCTGCATAGAGCACTGTGTTTACAAATCCTGTCTGGGGCTGGATGTGATATGTCTGCTTTTCAGCTTCTATGACCTGCTTCAGAAAACAGATTATAATTAAGGCTGTATTTTTTCTACTTTGGTTCTTTTTCTTTTTCTCTCTCTGTCACATGTAAAATATGTTTTTTTTTAACGTTTATTTATTTTTGAGACAGAGCATGAACAGGGGAGGGGCAGAGAGAGAGGGAGACACAGAATCTGAAATGGGCTCCAGGCTCTGAGCTGTCAGCACAGAGCCTGACATGGGGCTCGAACTCACGGACCGCGAGATCGTGACCTGGTTGAAGTCGGACGCTTAACCGACTGCGCCACCCAGGCGCCCCTGTAAAATATGTTTTAATTAATTTATTGTTGCTAACATAAATATATCTTTTGTCTTTCTCAGATTCTCCACCTCCCCATTTTTATTGAGGTATAATTGAAAAATTAAATTGTATATTTTTAAAGCATACAACCTGATGATTTGATACATGTATATGTTGTGAAATGATTACCACAATCAAGTTAATTAACACAGCCATCACCTCACAGTTACCTTTTTTTGTGTGTGCTAAGAACATTTCTCTTCTGTTAGCAAATTTAAAGTATACAATACAGTATTATTAACTATAGTCACCATGCTGTACATTAGATCTCCAAAGCTTATTTGATTATTAATTTTTGTATCAAACCCTTGACATCCCACATATCCTATTAATGGCAAGTTCACAATCTTCCCCAGGAAGCCCTATCCCTCTCCTCACTTGTTTCTCCCTTGATCATGAATGATTTAAAGATTTGGAGCTAACTCTATCTACTCTCAGAGACAAAACTCAGTCCTGCTTGCAAATGCCAGTGAGAACAGACATTGCCATTGCCTGTCCATGCCACCAAGTGTTGCCCCGACTCTTAGTCACACACAGCCGGCCCTGGATGACTGTCCCAACCAACAGCGTAAATCCAATGTGGATGACCAGTATGGACAATCAAGTCACATTCTGGCATTGACTGTAAATATTCCTTGACTGTAAAAAAATATGCTCCACTGGCTTTCTCAGCCTTTTTATTCTAACCTGTATAAACATTCTTTTTTTCTTCCAGCCTCTGTCACATTAGTTCCTTTCCCTTTACAACTATGTATTACTGAGGGGTGCGTGGGTGGCTCAGTTGATTGAGCGACCAACTCTTGATGCTGCTCAGGTCATAATCCAAGAATCGTGGGATTGAGCCCAGTGTTGGGCCCTGTGACGACATGTGGAGCCTGCTTGGGATTCTCTCTCACCCTCCCTTTCTGGCTCTCCCCGACTTGTGTGCACTCTCTCTCAAAATAAATAAATAAACATTAAAAAAACAACACCCCCCCCCCCAACTATGTATTACTGAGTTTAAACTCTTTTGGACACTAAAAAACCACATAGGATGGAAAGATAATTGATTTAGTGAAAGTGGCCTACCCACATCTCTTCAGGAATACATTTATGGCTAGAAACTCCGGTGATTTCTAGTTCATTATTTCTAGTTTGTTTCCTGAAAACAAGTTTCCAACTATTGCTACCCATCATTGAGTGCTGATGCAGTCTTGAATCAGTGAGGACAATGACATAACTTGGTGTAGGGTAAGCTCTCTGGCCAAATCCCTTCCCTTTGATCACAATGACTGGTTTAGGGCAGTTATCTGACTGGAACTGGTTTGTTCACTGTGAAGTTCAAGACTTTTGTGTTTGGGAAAAGAAAGGAAAAACCTGCATATAGCCTGTATTAATGTCTGGGAAACTGCAGCCATGGGTCAGGAGCGTGATAAAGGATGAGGCAGATACCATGCAAGAAAGAGCCTGCAGATGGAGAGACACTGGGTCCTTAGTGACATTGCTGGGTTGCTGGATCAGCTCTTGCCTGAAACACAAAATGTGGAGTTTTCAGTTACCCAAGAGAATATATTCCTATATTGTTAAAAGTAGTTTGAGTTGGGATTTTTTTTGTAAATAAAATAAATTCTAATTGATATAACTAATTAAAAACCCCTTTTCTATTTCTCAGCTGTTGAATCACCTGAATGAATAAGTTGCTATTCACTTGCATAAGGACTCCTAAACATATATTTATATTCTTACAATAAACTTTTCCCACAGTGGAATATCTATACATGAAACTTTGTCTAAAGTTTTTATTAGAAACAAGTCACAACTGAGGAAAAAAGAAGACCTCAGATAAAAGTTTCAATTCTGTTAGGTAAGAGAGATCAGAGAAGAGATTTGGCAGTTAGGATTTTAGTACTTCAGGTCTAATCCTGCAACTGCTGACTGTCCAGACTGTTGCCACACACACACAGTTCCAACATTCCACTGTTAGAAGTTACAGGAAGGAGTTGGTGTAAGATTAACCTGGGGAAACCATCTGTGGCTTATATGATCAAGAAAGACATAAAACAATCAAGAAAAACATAAAAATCAATATTTCTTGATTCCTGGTGAGTAGAGCTGAGGGTCTCAGTTAAGCAGGTGGGTTAAAGGAGTGTTTAACTATGGCTTTGTTTGTTTGTTTGTTTGTTTGTTTGTTTTTGAGAGATAGAGAAAGACAGAGCACAAGCAGGGGAGGGCAGAGAGAGAGGGAGACACAGAATCCAAAGCAGGCTCCAGGTTCTGACCTGCCAGCACAGAGCTCAAAACGGGGCTCCAACTCACGAACCATGAGATCGTGACCTGAGCCAAAGGCAGATGCTTAACCGACTGAGCCACCCAGTTACCCTTAACTATGGCTTTCTAAATTCAGTCTTGAAAGCCCCGAAGTTGTCGTTCTGATTCCTAGTCAGGAGTAGAACCCCTTCCCTGTTCTTGCCCAGTGTAGAAATAGATCCAGACCTGGGATTAATAAAATTAATGTATTACTGGTATTCCTTCTTGGGGTTCAGGTTCTGTGGTGCCAGGGAGGCACCAGAGTTGCTGGTTAGCCTCACAACCTGATGGATGACTGTGGCCTTTATGGTGACCAGAGGTTCACATCACAGAGGGGGGGTCTTCCCACATGGCTCCCTTATTTTTCTTACTTACCTAGCATACCTTAAGTAACTGGTATTATAAGAAAACTTACATCCCAAAGATTCCTTCAGAAACATTCCCAGCTCCAAATGACTCCATTCCACTTTGCTTTATTGTCTCTTTTTTCATTTCTTCTCAGTTACCTAAATAAGACTGGAGGGACAAATCATAAGCTTTGTCTTTCTGTTTGAACTTAACTTTGCTCTGATCTCTTCTTTTGTCTCCTTTTCTTCCCATCAAACAAGTGCTTCTTTTATTTTTTTTTAAATTTATTTATTTATTTTGAGAGAAAGAGAGAGAGAGAGCATGTGAGCACAAGTTGGGGAGGGGCAGAGAGAAGAAACAAAATCCTAAGCAGGCTCTGTGCCCTCAGCACAGAGCCCAATGCAGGGCTCAAACTCAGGACTGTGAGATCATGATCTGAGCCAAGATCACGACCTGAGCCAAGATCAAGAGTCAAACTCATAACTGACTGAGCCACCCAGGTGCCCCAAAGACTCCTTTTTTTTTCTTTCATTTTTTTAAAATATGAAATTTATTGTCAAATTGGTTTCCATACAGCACCCAGTGCTCATCCCAACAGGTGCCCTCCTCAATGCCCATCACCGACTTTCCCCTCCCACCCACCCCCCCATCAACCCTCAGTGTATTCTCAGTTTTTAAGAGTCTCTTATGGTTTGCCTCCTTCCCTCTCTGTAACTTTTTTTTTTCCCCATCTCCTCCCCCACGGTCTTCTGTTAAGTTTCTCAGAATCCACATAAGAGTGAAAACATACCGTATCTGTCTTTTTCTGTATGACTTATTTCACTTAGCATAACACTCTCCAGTTTCATCCACCTTGCTACAAAAGGCCATATTTCATTCTTTCTCATTGCCAAGTAGTATTCCATTCACAACTTCTTTATCCATTCATCAGTTGATGGACATTTAGGCTCTTTCCATAATTTGGCTATTGTTGAAAGTGCTGCTATAAACATTGGGGTACAAGTGCCCCTATGCATCAGCACTCCTGTATCCCTTGGGTAAATTCCTAGCATGGGTAAATTCCTAGCAGGACTATGGCTGGGTCATAGGGTAGGTCTATTTTTAATTTTTTGAGGAACCTCCACACTGTTTTCCAGAGTGGCTGCACCAGTTTGCATTCCCACCAACAGTGCAAGAGGGTTCCCGTTTCTCCACATCCTTTCCAGCACCTATAGTCTCCTGATTTGTTTATTTTAGCCACTCTGACTGGCATGAGGTGATATTTCAGTGTGGTTTTGATTTGTATTTCCCTGATGAGGAGTGACATTGAGCATCTTTTCATGTGCCTGTTGGCCATCTGGATGTCTTCTTTAGAGAAGTGTCTACTCATGCCTTCTGCCCATTTCTTCACTGGATTATTTGTTTTTTGGGTGTGGAGTTTGGTGAGCTCTTTATAGATTTTGGATACTAGCCCTTTGTCCGATATGTCATTTGCAAATATCTTTTCCCATTCCGTCGGTTGCCTTTTAGTTTTGTTGATTGTTTCCTTTGCAGTGCAGAAGCTTTTTATCTTCATGAGGTCCCAATAGTTCATTTTTGCTTTTAATTCCCTTGCCTTTGGGGATGTGTCAAGTAAGAAATTGCTGCGGCTGAGGTCAGAGAAGTTTTTTCCTTCTTTCTCCTCTTGTGTTTTGATGGTTTCCCGTCTCACATTCAGGTCCTTCATCCATTTCGAGTTTATTTTTGTGAATGCTATAAGAAAGTGGTCTAGTTTTATTCTTCTGCATGTTGCTGTCCAGTTCTCCCAGTGCCCTTTGTTAAAGAGACTGTCCTTTTTCCATAGGATATTCTTTCCTGCTTTGTCAAAGATTAGTTGGCCATACTTTTGTGGGTCCAATTCTGGAGTCTCTGTTCTATTCCATTGGTCTATGTGTCTGTTTTTGTGCCAATACCATGCTGTCTTGATGATGACAGCTTTGTAGTAGAGGCTAAAGTCTGGGATTGTGATTCCTCCCGCTTTGGTCTTCTTCTTCAATATTACTTTGGCTACTCGGGGTCTTTTGTGGTTCCATATAAATTTTAGGATTGTTTGTTCTAGCTATGAGAAGAATGCTGGTGCAATTTTGATTGGGATTGCATTGAATGTGTAGATTGCTTTGGGTAGTATTGACATTTTAATGATATTTATTCTTCCAACCCATGAGCACGGAATGTTTTTCCATTTCTTTATATCTTCTTCAATTTCCTTCATAAGCTTTCTATAGTTTTCAGCATACAGATCTTTTACATCTTTGGTTAGGTTTATTCCTAGGTATTTTATGCTTCTTGGTGCAAATTTTCTTTATTTGTCTTTCTGTTGCTTCATTATACTGTATAAGAATGCAACTGATTTCTGTACATTAATTTTGTATCCTGTGACTTGCTGAATTCATGTGTCAGTTCTAGCAGACTTTATGTAAAGTCTATCGGGTTTTCCATGTATAGTATCATGTCATCTGCAAAAAGTGAAAGCTTGATTTCATCTTTGCAAATTTTGATGCCTTTGATTTCCTTTTGTTGTCTGATTGCTGATGCTAGAACTTCCAACACTATGTTAAACAACAGCAGTGAGAGTGGACATCCCTGTCGTGTTCCTGATCTTATTTTTGAGACAGACAGAGAGACAGAGTGTGAGTGGAGGAGGGGCAGAGAGAGAGGGAAACACGGAGTCCGAAGCAGGCTCCAGGCTCTGAGCTGTCAGTGCAGAGCTTGACACAGGGCTCAAACTCACAGACTGTGAGATCATGAGCTGAGCCAAAGTGGTACGCTTAGCCAACTGAGCCACCCAGGCGCCACCCCCAACAAGTCCTTCTTAAATTTATTGGCAATGTACCTCCTGAAGCACTTTGCACAATATTTGCCCATGCAATAATAATGTTAAAGTGCACAGCTCAGGGACTGGAACAAAGCTAACAAATGTTAGCTGCTATAACATCAGTATTATCATTGTTAGTCTTTTTATATCAGCTTTTCATATGTTTCACCTGTCAATTCAGGGATAAAAAAATCCATATCTAGACAATACCTGGTTTTTTATTGTATTCGTAGAATGTTATTTTTTACTTGTGGGACATATTCTAAGTGCAGAAATGCATCATCTAAAGTGGATCTGTGTGACATACATAATAATCTCATATGTAATTTTGGTAGGTTTCTTTTAAAAAGCTGATTCTCGTGGGGTACTTGGGTGGCTCAGTTGGTTGAACGTCATGGCTCAGGTCATGATCCCAGGGTCAAGGGATCAAGATTCATGAACTGAGCATGGAGCCTGCTTGAGATTCTCTTTCTCCCTCTGCCCACTCGCATACTCTCTCTCTAAAATAATAAATAAATAAATAAATAAATAAATAAATAAATAATAGCTGAATCTCTTTTGAAATTTAAATATATTTAATGACTTTCTTTTTTTAAAACAAAGTCACCAGTTACATTAAGGGGGGTTCACTAATATGGTTCTCCTGACAGCCCCACCAAAAAAATGTTTAATATGAACTAGTGTCCTCAGCAGGCTTTCTGGGCTCAGCAGATGTGACCTGACACAAAACAATTCTACTGTGGTTTCATCCACTAGGATTTGTTTTCATTGTTATGCTAGTCTAATTTTTCATTCAGACAATGAAATTTGTTTTCCATGCAAATTTCCTGGCTATCCATCCTTTGCTCCATTTTTCAAGTTCCATAATGTGGTCACATTATTTTCACTTGCTTCTACTAGCTTTGGTTTGTATGCTTAAGTTTAAAAGAAACAAAAATAAACCTTTACTTCCTGATCCCTATACTAAAACTCTACTTCAGGTATTTATTTACAAATACATCTGTTGTGATAGTTTTGGCGTGATTTCTTTCCACTGTTATTTTTAAAGTAGAAGAGAAGTCTATTGAAATTCTCAAAATTATCTAGTAATTCATTCAGATGCTGCACCTTATCTAAATGTGTTCAGCAATAGCCAGGACTGGCCTCATTAGTTCTATCTTCTCATCTGCTATAATTGGTGATTGATGAAGAAGGTTTCTAATTATAGGCATGACAGTGGTCCAGCCGGATTGTATGATGCCTAAGGCTGAGTGAGCACTTCTTTCTCCGCCTCTCATTCAGCTCAAAAAATGATAAAATAATTTGCTATGGTGTTCAACTGCTAGAATCTTTAGAAACCCTTAACTTATTTTTATCCTACTCTTTAAAATACCACCATGTGTGAGTCTTCATACACATATACCATGTACCAAGATAATTGGATCATTTACCAACCAACCATGAAATGCCAAGCAACAAAGTAAAATTTTTAGGTAGACTTAATCAACCAATTTATTTAAATTTTTGGTTTCAATGGTAAATTTATACATATAAATACAGAATGGTTCATATAAGTATAATAATACATATAGAGAAGGGTTCATATAAAAATAATAAAAATTGATTAAATTTTATAGAAATTAATTTCAGAAATGTGACATCATCAACCAAATTTTACATAAGTAAAGCAGAGAATGATGCTTAGCCTTTGGGTAGGAAAAGTGATTATATATTAGAAATAAGAATTTTTGGAAAAATTGATATAATTTTCCTTATGTTAGTAAAGCAGTTGTAATGAGAAAGACATCAAAGTTATGACAACCACCTAGTTAAAACTGAATTACTGTAACAGACTACTTTTGTGAACAGTTTGGCAAAACTCACTGGAATCATTGGAGAAAGGTTATGTGAAAACATGTGCTGGCAGATGGTTGCTTAAGTGATACTTAGTGTTAAAATAAAACTAATATTGCTATATTTGGAAAAACTTAAGAAACTTAATGGTTATGAAGTATTTTACTGTGATCAGTGAACATAGGAAAACATTAAGTAACCCATTTCAGTTACTTCTTTTTGTAAGGTAGATTGGAAATGAGAAACTATGAAATTTCCAATATTGTTTTCATTGACCAGTGAAATAATAGCCAATACTAACAAGGAAACTAAATACTGTTGTAGGATCAATTAATTTAGTATATAATCAAGAAACAGATTATGAGTTTATTTGGGGGAAGCCATGTCCTGGGTTTATTATTTGAACTAAGCCTTATTAAAACTCATCTATCAAGTGCCAGGGACTCTTAATAATTGCCACAATAAGTTGTCATTTATTCTCTGCCCCACATGTTTGAAACTCAAAGTAGACATTGTAGCAATGCAAGGAACTGTAAGCCATCACCCTTGCCATCTACTTGTAGAGATAGGCTTTCACACAAGTAGTAAATAAATGGCAGTGTCAATGAGGGTCATCAAAATGTCGAGGATATGCATACAATATTTCCATCTTTTCTGGCCAGAGGAAGCATCTTAGAGGTTGGTTTTGGACTGGGTCAAGAAAGATGGTAGAATAAGAACTGACCTGAAAAAGAAAAGATGAACTTAAGGCCAGCAAGATAGGATGACTTGAAAAGTGGGGAAGATAAAAACAAAAAACTGCAAGGCATATCTTGGTACTCAGCATGACTTCCTGTCAGTTTTCTATACAGGGATAAAGAAATTAGGGAATAAAGATTGAGGCCAGATTCAGGGGGAGGGGGTTGGTTGTAGATAGAGAAGCCGTTGAGTAGGGTAGCATTCATCCTCAAAACTGTCCCCAAAGATACCCTTTCACCCTATCCCATTGTCTTTCTACCACTCTACATCCCCAAGTCTTTTCCCCTCTACATAGTCTTGTCCACCCAACACAGAGATCCATGCTTTGTACCTCTTGTTCCATGTCTATATATACCTTAAAACTAGCGTCAGATTTCATTTTGCTGCACATTTTCCATGGAGAACTTAAAAGTCCAGGAAACTTGAAGCAAATTTTTACAAAGAAGTGTTTTCTGAGGCCAGAACCTAAACTTAGGCATCAAAGGTATTACTGGAGAAGCAGTGACAAGAGATTTCGCCATAACTCCTCTTGTGACCCATACCTTCTGTTTTTAAATCAAATTCCATCAGGTTTTTTTCCCTGCAAGGTGACATTTAACTCATCCAATCAACTGAGTCTGATTCCCCCACTCCCAATACCCTCCATGAAGTCATTAATTATTGCAACTTTATTGAGCATCTACACTATGTTGGGAACAATGCCATGGAACACAAAGAAGAAGACAAAAACAAGCTCCCATACGGATCTCACTTTGAGAATTTGAATATATAAATGGACAATGTCCAGATCATATATAAAAAGAGAATGCTGACCTGCCGGGAAATCAACCCCCTTATGTACAATAAAAAACCCAGGAAAGCCAGCCTGCTGTACGGCAGATATGGAGTAAGCCTGACTGCAACCTCTAATAATAATCCAAGAACCTAAACAATAACTTTTGTAGCAATTAGTACAAACTGGCCAAGACTTGATTAATAGCTGATGGCTTCCCTAAATTTTGTTCCCACTTCAAACGTAGGACCAACCAGAGAAAGCCAAATATGCACCTCTAACCAATTACATGGGATGCCCTGCTTCTGGGTGGCCCCCTATGGCTTCCCGAAACCAATAGCCTCCATCAGGGAACACTTGCAGCCTTCCCTTTTTCTCTACTGGAAAGCTTTTCCACACCCCTGCCTGCCTTTGAGTCTCTGCCAAAACACAAACGTTGGTGGCTGATTCTTTTGCTATAGTAAGCTCTGAACAATAACCTCTGCCTTTCTCATTTGCTTGGTCTTGGTTTACTTCCATACTTCAATGCAAAAGAGTTGGCCGTTCAGACGTGAGTTGGTGGGTTGCAATTCTGGAAAAATGTAGAATGCTGTAGGGACACCGGTATTCTCTCACCCAGATCTGGAGAAGTCTGGTCCCAACTTCCAGCCAAGGAAGCTACAGGTAACTTGGTTATTGTATGAGTGACAGTCTGTGAAGTGCAAAGCAGGAAGGCAACTTTATTATTTTAACTGCACTGTTTTTGAACCAGTTGTACTGTGGCAAAGGAAAAAAATCCCTTAGGATTGATTAGAGCAGGGGATGGGAGTGACTTGACCAGGGCTGTTGCACGTTGCTATGGGAACCTTCTTGCCACATAAAATATTGAAGTGTAGCAGCAGAGTCAATGCTACAGTAGTGGTGACATTCCATAGGACTCTAAGGAGCAGAATACACCTTTGTCTATGATCTTGGAACTCCTACAGGGGAGCTAGTTGTGCTCTGGCAAAGGTGGAGAAGCTGGAAGTTCATGTTATTTTGAATTCAGGTCTTTGGCAGCAAAGGCCCAAAACCAGGGATTAGCAGACTTTTTCTGTAAAGGACCAAATAGTAAATTTTTTAATGCTTTTTGAGCATGTATTCTTTGTTGTCACTATTCAACATTGCCACTGTGGCTTGAAAGCAGACATAAACAATATGCAAATTGTGCAAATAAGTGTGCAAATATGCAAATAGATGTGGTTGTATCGCAATAAATATTTGTAGACACTAAATTTTGAATTTAATATACTTTTTATATGTCATGAAAAAGTATTCTTTTTATTTCTTCCCAATCATTTAACAATGCAAAAAACATTGTTACCTTACAGGCCATAGAAAAACAGGCAGTGTGCCAAATCTGGTCCCCAGGCCATTGTTTGGGAATTATAGCCTTATACCAACAGAAGGCCACTGTGTATAGTCCCCCCAAGAGTGGGAGGGAATAATGTTTCTGGAAGCTGGCTCCAGAGATGATTTTTGGATTCAGGCATATTTTATCAAAGGAGGCACAAAAATATCAGCTGAAATTTGGAAATAGAGGGGATGAGAGTATCCAATCCAGTACCAGGCCAAAGCAGGGGCACTGAAATGGAGTTCAATACATGGAGTGAGGAGGCTGTTTATGCAGGAGAGAAGCTAAGTCACAGGAGGAAATCAGCAGGTTGGGGGGTGAGGCCTGGGTCCTGGATGACAGAAAGGATGTTGTTAGAGCTTCCAGTCATGGGCTGCAATACAAGTTTGGGCCCAGGTTCTGTAAAGTACCTATTTAGAACAAAGGCTATTGACCTGGCAACCACCTAGCCTTACACCCTGTGTCAAAATATGCCAAAGTAGGCTCTGGAGGCACTGTTAAATAGTGGTTAAGATCACGGGTTCTCTGTCAGACTGTCTGGGTACTTGATCTCATATGTGCACTTTCTAGCTTGGTGGCCTTGGGCAAGTTGCCGGGGAATAAGGAGTAGTATCTCTCCATCCAGTGTTGTTGAGGAAGTTATTGGTGTGAAAATCAAAACCATCTACTTACTTATTTACTTACTTATTGCTTACTACGTTCAACAGAGTTTACTATTCTGCTGTTTTCATCAACATAACTTTACTATTCCAGCTAACTCTTGGTTGGAATATAAAAGTTGCAAATAAATTTATTATTTATTCCAAGAACTTTTTGAAAGACCAAATAACTCTTCAACATAAAGCATCAAATGGCAGTTTACACCTCAGAGCTCTTAGACTCCTTACTCTCTTTGCTGTGCCCAGTAATTCTAAACTATGATGTCATGATCTATACCCAATCCCGGTCAACCCCTCTGTGTTAAAAGGAGAGGGAAAAATGGGTGATGGGCATTGAGGACGGCACTTGTCGGGATGAGCACTGGGTGTTGTATGTAAGCTATGAATCATGGGAATCTACTCTCAAAGCCAAGAGCACACTGTATACACTGTATGTTAGCTAACTTGACAATAAATTGTGTTAAAAAAAAAGACCTACCTTAAATCTAAATTCCAATATTATCACAACATTGCCCTTCTCTCTCTGAGATACTACAAAGACTCTGTAAAGGTAGTGCTTTTCCTTATAGCACTGAGTAAGAAGCTCAGCTTTGTCTTACCAATATACTATTTTGGTGATAGTTTTGATAGTTGGCATATAGAAAGCTCTCAGCTCGATGCTCTAGCATCGATACTCTATGAAGTTAAGTATATAGAGATTCCCTAAAGCATTATTCACAATAGCCAAAAGGTGGAAGCAACCTAAATGTCCACTGATGGATAAGTGAATAAACAAAATGTTATACCTACTAGTGTATACATACAATGGAATATTATTCAACCTTGAAAAATAAAGAAAATTTTGGCACGTGCAACAACATGGATGAGCCTTGAATATGTTATGCTAAGTGAAATAAGCCAGTCACAAAAAGACAAACATTATATGATTCCAGTTAGGTGGGACAGCTACAGTCATCAAATTCATAGAGACAAAAGGTGAAATGCTGGTTGCCAGGTGCCAAGGGAGGTCGTAATGGGGAATTCTTGCTTAATGGGTATGGCAGTTCAGTTTGGGATGATGAAAAAGTCCTGGAGATGGATGGTGGTGATGGTTGCATAACATGTAAATTATTTAATAACACTGAATTGTACACTTAAAAATGGTTAAGATGATAAATTTTGTGTTATTTATATTTTATTACAATAAAAATATATGTAGATGTCCCATAGGACTTGAGACTTTATTACTGTGGCCTTCATATGTCCTTGTCCTTACTTCTAACTGTTCCTCTCCACTCTTCTCGATAAGATACAGAGCTCTCAAGTAATAGCCACTAATGTATAATGTCTCTGTCCTTAAAAGTAGCTATAGTTTGGCCAATACCCCTCCTGCTAAAATCCATAAAATATTCTGTCCTCCTTCCCCGCATTAGAATGAGCTCCTTTGTGGCTGTCTCATTCCAGGAGTTTTCCAATGAAGGCTTATGCTAATGATGGTCTGGTTGGTTTTCTTCCACTGTGTGCGAGTTTTGTGTGTGTGTGCACGCATGTGTGTGTGTGTGTGTGTGTGTGTGTGTGTGTGTGTGTGAGTGATATGAGAGAGAGACAAAAGCAGAGACTAGAGAGACACAAAGGGAGAGAAAGAGAGAGAAAGACACAGAGAGCAGCAGTGAGCTTGGAGGTCTGTAATCTCAGTACTACATGGGCTCCCAAAGCTTTCCTTGGAACATCAATCCCTGGTCTAATTAGGTGAAAGAGATTCAGGAGGCCTTAAAGAAGGTCAGCAATGGCATCTGGGTCTGGATTGTTGGACTTAAGTTCCACTGACTTATCTCCAGGAGCCAAATGTTATTAACTTCTATTTTGTCCCAGGCAGAGTGGGTCCTAAGGCTATGGAGACCTCTGCAGTCTGAAGGAACAGGAAGAGCTGAAGCAAGTCACTTTTGCATGCTGGCCAAGTTTGAGGACAGGCTTGACCAGGAGTCAGTGAGGAATTCTGAGCACTGGTAATGAGGAATCCCACTAATGTCTGTGGGGAGAGTGTAGAACCCAGTGGAAATGGACTGCAGTACACGACCAAGAGGTCTTGAGACACAATATTGATTAGCAGACTGTCCTGAGATGGCAGTTTGTAGTACATGAGGGAAAATCAGAGTTGTCCAGACCCCTGGGTGTTGGGGGTACCCACAGGAGGATTTCAGGAGCTTCCCATGGCAGAGGACTCAGTAGGCCCCTAACTTGGAGATGGGCACAAGAGTTGCATTGGATCCTTGAGACCTGTGATGGCTAATTTAATATGTCACCTCGACTGGGCTAAGAGAATGCCAGATAGCTGATGAAAACATTATATCTAGGTGTGTGAGGATGTTTCTGGAAGAGATTAGCATTTAAATCTATACACTGAGTAAAGAAAATCCCCCTTATGAATGCAAGTGGTCATTACTCAATATGCTAAAAGACTGGAATAAAAAAGGTAGAGGAAGGGCAGATTTATTCTATACTTGCTCTAGGACTTTCATCCTGTCCTGTCCTCAGACATTGGTGCTTTTGGTTCTTGAACTTTTGGACTTGGACTGGAATTTAAACCATCGACTTCCTGGTTCTCAGGCCTTAGGGTTTGGACTAGAACTACACCACTGGCTTCCGTGGGCCTCCAGTTTCCAGATGGAAGATCATGAGACCTCTCATCCTCCATAACTGCATGATCCAATCCGTCATACTAAATCTCCTTTTATAACTATCTGTCTGTTTGTCTATCTGTCTATTTGGATAGATACAAGAACCCTAATACAAGGATCTAAGCACTGAACACAAGACTTGCCTTTGCAGCTTTGGCCTAAAACAACAACCAATCTGAAGAATAGTCATCAAGAAAATGTTAACTTAGATTCAACATATTCAATTAAAAAAATAAACAGAAAGGTGCTCCTATTGTTATAGAAATATTGATTTTAGAGATGTTCAAAGTAGCAAAAATTTGGTGTCTAAAGTAGAAATCTTTGATTATCTAAAATTTTATTTAAAGGATGAATGCCCCGAGTCAACAATGGCGGGTGAGTGAAGGGTAAAAGAGTTATTCTAAAGGCTAGTCATCCTTAAATATATGAAAAGCTTCAAGAACAAACATGAATACAATCACAAATTGAAATCCAGATTTCTGAACTGATTAACAACCTGGGTAAGGAGTAATGTTATCTCAGTGGGCACCAGTTGGACCCAATGCTGTTTGCTCTTAAGCCCAGTTGCAGAGAGATATCTAAGCAGATGGCTGAATCTTTTATTGGTACAGTGGCTGGCATTCATTACCTTATTGAGATAGGTAAAAACCTTTTTCTGTTATTCATGTACTACTTTTTATGGTCCAAAGGAGCAGTCACTTAATGGCTACAGAGTAGGGAAATTAATAATAATGGACCAGACTCTCATCCCATGCAATCAAATAGATGTTATTCTCTATTGAGTTATGTGGCATAAGAATCTCACCTAATAACAGTAATAAATAATGGGGTAATTTCCATGCCAGCTGCTAGCGGTTTCCTTGCTTCTAAACCAGGGTTTTATATCATTGTATTTCTACCTTCAGGAAACAATGACATTCTCAGGCCTGTTTTAAAAGTCTGCACTTTTTTGCTTTTTATTGCTGTAGTTTTTATGGGTTGTCTCAGAGTCCAGAGTTGAATTTTTAGGTCCCTAAGAGAGGGAAATGTGATAAAAACAGTATTGTTAATGGAGCTTGATGTGATTATTACGGAGGGACGTTCAGTATCTCTCTCCCAGAGATTTGGGAGACTTTAGGATTGGGGGACTTTGAATACAGTTTTTTTTTTTCAAGGTGATTTATATGATACATGGGTAAGAATATGTCCTTTGCAAATAATGATTATTTTGCTAGTGGTTTGCATCTGTCTTTGGTGGTATGGACTGCCTGACTGACAATGAAGTTTTAGTAGAGTAAGCTTACCTGGGGTTCTGAATCCAATAGTACATAATAGCTTGGTTTTATGTATTGTATATTTCAAATTTCTGGAGACAGCTGGGAAGAAAAACACAGTAGAATCTCTGTGTAGACTTATAAATATTCTCGTTTTTCTTTTCAGGCTCCATCCCTGTGTCATTTTGGATGATCATTTTGCTATATTATCATAGAATGGTTTATTGCCATTACTCTTACGCTCTAGATGCAAAGAATTTGCCTTAACCTCCACCTTCTTGGGATTTGTAGGTACTTGCTTTGTGCATCTATTTCAACATATCATAATTTGGATGTTTGGGTATTAGTTGAATTAGTTGTATACTTGTCTGTCTTCTCTGCTAGACTGTACGTCCCTTTATCCTCTCTCTCCCTCTGTGTCTCTCTTTTTACTTCAGGGAGTAAGTTATTAATCCCAATTGACACAAGTGCAAACCGAAACACAGAGAAGTCTGTGTGTCCAATGTTACAGAGCTGGCAGGCACAGAGCCAAGATGGGTCTAGCTACAGAGCCCATGGTCTTAACCACACTCTGCTGTTTCTCTTGTGAACAGCTAGCATGGCACCTTAGACATGGTTTGTTGAATGAATCACTTCACTCATGAAGATGGTGTATAAACATAAGATGATGTTCCTGTGAACAAAGATTGTTTCTTGGGAAATGGGGAAGATGTGTTCCAGTACAGTCTTCCAGTTCTTACATCTCTGAGAGTATGCCACATCTTTTTGGTCCTTCTATCCCCAGCAATGCTACTCTGGGTCTCTGGATCTCTCCAAGAGAAAGAGGGAACATCCAATACTGCACCTGCTTCTATGAGCTTGGAAAAACTTCTGACATTTCCTCCCTAGGCTCTAACCCCAAAAACTCCCCTTGTAGGTAACCTCTGCAGGTCTCCCTTGGCAAGGAGATTGCTCTTATACATGTCAAATGGAATAAGAATAAGCACTCCTGACATATCATTAATATTCCTGAGAGTAGGGGAAATAACATGAAGTAGAATATTTCTCTTATAGTAAATGATCCGTTTTCCTGAAAAGAACATTTAGTATAATGCTTCATTTCCATATCCTTACAGTCTCATTTTAAGACTTAACAGTTTTTAAATTATGAAAGAACACTCTGAAAAATGCTCTGCTACATTCCTCCAGACTGTCTTCCTGGTGGCAATACATATGGAGAGTAAGAGACTAATTTTGGATCCAGACAGACAGTCTTTTGGTTCTCTGAATGGCATTTTCCTAAACAAACTGCTGAATGCTTCAGAAATGAAACCTGTGTTGTCTCGCGCAGGTTGTACGGAATACACATAAAAGAGATTCCCATACTCGTTGTCAGATGGGTTCCGATATGCCCTGACTGATGGAAAAATTTGTATTTGTGAGATTAACTGAAGGAGAGTTGGAAAGTGTTTAAGGTTTTTTGTTTTTATCTTCAATCATGGTAAATAAATAAACATTTGTTACTAAACAAGTGTCCTACATATGAGAAAGATTCTGATGGGAGAATTTTTTATGACAAAAACAATAAAATATATATACTGAAAAGAATTGATGATAGGGGTTTTCATAATTATTTCTTGTGAATAGGTTTTTTTTTTTTTTTTTTTAATTAGGGCAAGAAAGTTCTATGGCCCAGGGACTTTCTGTGACTGAGATTTGTTTGTTTGTTTGTTTGTTTGTTTGTTGTTTGTTTAATTTTATTTAAATCCAAGTTAGTTAACATAGAGTATAATAATGGTCTCAGGAGTAGAATTTAATGATTCATCACTTGCGTATAACATCCAGTGCTCATCCCAACAAGTGCCCTCCTTAATACCCATCGCCCATTTAGCCCATCCCCTCACCCACCTCCTCTCCAGCAACCCTCAGTTTCTTCTATGTATTCAAGAGTCTCTTATGGTTTGCCTTCCTCTCTGTTTTTATCTTATTTTTTCTTTCCTTCCCCTATGTCGGCCCAGGGACTTTTCTTAAAAAAAAAAAAAAAAAAAAAAGCTTAAAATTCAAGTGTAAATTGTCTTGTATGTAGCTCTGTGACTGAGTCCATCTCACCATCACTCCTAAATGCTTCCTATGAGTCAGATACACACAGCTTCATCATATGAGTGGTATCCGTCTATTTGTGTTGAGGGTGTGTGGGTATATGTATGGTGGAGCTAACTAAAGGAAACTAATCATGAAATCAAGAAATAGAGCCAAGCCTTCTATTTGAGAAAAAGAAAAAAGAAACAACAGCAGAAGATGGAAATCTGAACTAGATATGACAGAAAAAATAGCGAGATTCCATACATTTGTAAAAGTCTTGAATGAGGCATTGAATTTTCTAAAGAATGTGAGATGGTGTTTTGAGTCAGTCTTATTTAGATTTTAAAGGTCAGAGTAACCCCAGATGTTATATGGATTAAAATTAATTCAACAATATTTACTAAGCACCTTCCATGTGTCAGATGGTCCTTTAGGTCCTCAGGATACGTCAGTGAAAAAACCATGGTACTTGACCCATATACCATACTCGTACCATGGCATGCTTAGGAACCATATCAAGTGCTTATAGGCATCACTGAATTTAACCTTCATTTCTCAGTGAAGATAAGACTTCCAGAGATTAAGTGACTTGCCCAAGGCTACACAATCAATAATTGACACTACAAATATCATACTCTTTAAAAAATTTTCTTTTTAATGTTTATTTATTTTTAAGTGAGAGAGAGTGTGAGCGGGGGAGGGGCAGATAGAGAGGGAGACACAGACTCTGAAGCAGGCTCCAGGCACTGAGTTGTCAGCACAAAGCCCAACACAGAACTTGAACCCATGGACTGCGAGATCATGACCTGAGCTGAAGTCGGAGGCTTAACCGACTGAGCCACCCAGGTGCTCCACAAATCATACTCTTAAGCTCTTCACTGGATCATGTAGTGCAGCTGCTTGGTGTGAGGTGGGTAAAATATTAACTCCATTTTATTCATGAGTAGATTGGGGCCCAGAGAGACAACATGACTTGTCTAAAATATGTTTACAGTAAGTGGTAGAAGGAACCACATTTCATATGTCTGGCTGCTAGATGATGCTTCTTCACTGTTCTGTACTACCTGCAAAACTAGATATGAAACACAATTTGTATGTATATCCAGTATTAAAAAATACCATTTAATAGCTGAAACTGTGGAAATAGAATATAAGACTGTCTTCATGAGATGGAATTGATATATCATAGTAATGAATGCAGAATAGTCATGATTTTAAAAAATGGGTATTGAATAACTACACTTGAGCCTTTATTTTTAAGATAGATCTAAGAGTTCCCAAAATATACTGTTCTATCTGAATAGGGTATTATATTATTGTTGTTAATATCTTAAAAACGATTTCTTCTTTTCAAATTTGAAATGCTCTTCTAAATATTCATGGTATTTAGCTCATAAGGAAAAAACCACACAAATCAAATGAATAAGTTATTAAGGTGTCAGTAACATACTAAATTATTAGGATGGATGAGAACATTTAAGAATAACCACAATATGAAAAATTCAAGTAATTCTCTTTAAGTGGTTCATAATTTCCTTGTTCTTATTATTTCTCCTGTTCCACCATACCCACAAACTACAAGTTAATAGAAAACAGGAACAAAATTGTGTGTGTGTGTGTGTGTGTGTGTGTGTGTGTGTGTGTGTGTTTGCAGGCTCAGGATATTACATTTGTGTATCCAAGGGTTGGTTATTTTATTCAGTTTATTTGGAATTCAGAAAAGCAGGAAACACATTTAATTCTTAAGCATCATGGGAATAGGTCACATAACACAGTCAGGAACCTCTCATAACAAATTAAATATAGCCAGGTGTGAGGGAAAATAAATTCCATATGTTTAAAAATTATTGGAGTAGATAGAATTTCACTGGAAAATATAAGTGGAATCTGGAGGTCCTTTCATTAAAAAGTTTATTAAACTGTAACATGTCTGATGGTTATTGCTTATCTGAGAATAGGGTGAAGTTACCATTGTGGGTATTGATTCAAAGTACCTCATTCAAACTAGACCTATGACTTTACTTGCTCAAAGTAGGCTTCTCTTCCTTCTTGGGTTAGAATATTCATCGCATCCTTATGAAACGTCTGGAACCAAAATGAATGTTCAGAAACTTCTTTATTCCTGAGAGATGGCAATGCGTCAAGGATCTGGGAAGACAAATGAACTCTTACTTTATCTGAGGAAAGCTGTTAAAATAAACTTGACCCTGTGTTAAGTACTTTATGTAGATAAGCATGTCGCATGCTCACCACAAGCCTATGAAGCTCGATTATTATCCTCCTTGGTGAGATGTGGAGATGTGGAGATGACGAGATTTAGCAACTCACTCAACTTTCCCCCTGCTTGTAAGGACTAGTATTTGAATCCAGATCTATTGGGTTGCAAAGCATTTCTACTAGGTCATGCTACACCTCAATGGGGAGAATTATAAAGTGATGAAGAAAAGAAAAAAACAACAGTGAAAAGAATGCCTGTGTACAAGGAGAGGTTAGACCAAGGGTGTGAAGTGGTGGTGGATGGCAGACATGTAAAAATAAAGCTACTCAGCTACTTCCTGGTTGGCTAGGTTTCCTTGTGACTGGACCTCAGCCATCCTCCATTCCCTGCCCGGCCCAAGCACCGGTCCTGGTGTTCCTGGATGGTGCTTTCTGTCATTTTTCCTTCATACAGGACCTGATATTTCAGTTTGTTCTTACATTATGGTGCTGCTTTTAATGATCTTATGCTCAGTCCTGGCTGAACTTGATCTCCTATTAGCACCTGCCTTTTTCTTGTAGGTTAGAAAATAATCACTTATTTTTTAAGACATTGTTGGATTTGTAGTGACTGTCTAAGGCACTATGTTTTCTCATTGGGGGAATTGATTGATTGCTTGATTGGTTGATTATGTCTGTGATTTGAGGAGAAAGAGCAGTGTGGGCAGGCATGCTATATATTTGCTGTTCTTGTACAGGATAGTCAGGGCTTGGTTCTGCTTTCTGATGTATCCTCCAGCTAATCTGATTAAAAAACCACAAAATTATTCCTGTATCTGGAATGCAAAACAAAGAACCAAGGTCAGACACCCTACCTGCTATTGGGGATAGAGAGATGAGTATGACATTATCTTTGTTATATTCTTGTTCAAGTGCTTGACAGTTTTCAAAACATGCTTACAAACTCTCTTTTGGTCATTTTAACAGGTGTGATAGTCAGAATATGGCATATGTTATTAAGCATAGGTACTTTAAGGAAACTGGACATTTCTGGCCAAGTAAGAAGATCGTTGTGTCAGTTTGGGAATGCTTGCAGAAGAATACCCAGTCTCCAAGGCTTAAACGAATTAGAGCAGTCTTCAAGGATGCAGTGGCTCAGGAACTAGGAGGCTGCAATCCCAGCCCTTCTCCTGATTTTCCCTCCTAGTGGCAAGATGGCCGCTGTGGCTTCAGCTATTGAGTCAGCAGAAGGAGAAAACAGCAAGGGAAATGTGACAGCACCTCTATCAGGAAAGCAAACCTTTCTGAGTAATCCCCAGAAAGTTTCTGGTGTCACATCGTCACCTCTAGCTGCAAGGTAGGTTAGAAAATGTGTATCTAGCTGCCCCCAGTAAAACCAAGCTTATATTAATATGGAAAAAGAAGAGAATCTGTATTAGGTAGCCAGCTAGCAGTGTCTGCCACAGATACATACACAGATACAGGTCATTTGGGAAACTGCCATTGGGGTCGGGCTGTATAGTACTAGACATAGGAAAATAGTTTAAACTTTATAGTTGTCTGTATCTACTTAGGGTAATGCCATTAGTTTCTAGTTTCTAGAAGCACCACTGACCATAGCAGCTCTTTCAAAGAATAGGCTATGTATTGTCTACTGTGTGTGTGCATGTGTGCTTATACATAGGGCTGTATTCCTATGCATTTTCTAAAATACAATTTAATGGCACAAAGATAATGAGCACCTTACACTGTGAATCACTTCTTTTTCACAGGATGTCTTTGGCACTAGTCATGCAGTGGGGTTAATGAATACTGTTGTTAGAACAGTATGTGCTCCCGTATGGAATGTCTTCATGTCACTGAAGTGAAAGAATGTATTAAGGTGCAGCCCCTCAGGATACCAAGAAGTTTCCTGTTGATTTGCTCCCTGCTAAAGGAGGCACATGATTTAGCAAGGTAATAAGTGAAAATCATTGGACATAAACTTTTGGTTCAGGAGCACGTGTTGAGGGCTAGCAGGGCTTAAATTCAGGAATTTGGGGTTTGGAAGATAGCACATTTCACATCTCATCTTTGCTTCATTCTGAAAAAAGACTGTAATGACTTTCTGGGGAGAAGAAATTACATCTTTCTGGTAATCTCAGGAAGCATGGAGGACAAAGTCCAAAGGAAGGAGAGTGGAAAAGGGTAATGTAATTTATCAAATGTCAGCTGTATGCTGGAAACTGTGTTGGGGTCTTGAATATATTAACTCACTAAAACCAGAGAACAGTCCTATAAGCAGGTATTTATTTATTTATTATTATTATTTTTAAAAAATATTTTTATTTACTTTTTTATTTTCTTAGAGTGAGAACGTGTGAGCAGGGAAGAAGGGCAGAGGGAGAGAGAGAGAGAGAGAGAGAGAGAGAGAGAGAGAATCCCAAGCAGGCTCCACAGTCAGCATAGAGCCTGACGTGGGGCTTGATCTCACGACCAGGAGATTATGACCTGAGCTGAAATCAAGAGTTGGATGCTCAATTGGCTGAGGCACCCAGGCACCCCCACATTCCAATTTTATAGGTAGGAAACCTGAACTTTAGGGGTATTAAATGAATTTCCCAGGGTCACATAGCTAGTGAGTTAGGAGGTCAGATCTTGCTAATCTCAGAGGCCATCCTTTTACCCACACTGCCCTCTAGAACTGGTGAACTGTGCCCCCAAACACTACAGCTGGCTCTTAGTAGGAAAAATGTTCTAGACATACCACCTAATCTACCAGTTTGGAACATTTCCTTCCCAACTCTGAACAGTTGCTACTTCATTTCCTTTTGCTCTGCTTCAGTCTGTAAGAGGGTGATAAGAATGCCTCCAAATGCCGTCTCTAGGAATTAAACTAACAGGAATGGGAGGAAGGACTGGCTAGCATCAAATCCCTCCAGGCCATTTCTCTTAAATCTGCCTTAGTCCCAGGACAACATCTTTGAGACCCAGGATGAGAAGCCAGTTCATAGACATATTGCAATTGATTAGCTCTTAGGATCATAATCATTTGTAATGTGAATATACAAAACACAATTTTAAAGTAGTATTAAGTTGATATTAAATCTGAACAAACCAGTTACTTTGCTTTCAGTGTGGCATTCTGGGTTAGTTTGCATTAAGTAGGCAAAGAACCCTTGGGTGTCTGAGTGGACCGCTCAGGAGCTGAAGGGGTGACCCTAATAGTAAGTATAATCCCAGTTACGTGTGACTTTCCACATCTGACCTCATGTTATGATTGTACTGTGAGAATTTTCCTACCTAAGGCAAATTAATTATGTAGTGTAGATCATGAGCTCTTGGTGTGCTTCCGGTCTGGTCTGCCCAAATATGGGTATGCACGTTTCAAATTTAATGAATTTACTGAATAAATAAGTGGATGACATAAAAATGCATTGATCAGTGAATGAAGGTTTGGATTCCTGCAGCTTCTGTCTTCTTGGAGTTTCCCAGGCCAGCCAATTTGCAGGTGAGATAGTGTTCAGGTTAGGGTTAGACCATTCCCCCTATCTTTTTTTATGTCTCTTCTACTTTGCAATGACAGAGGTCTCAGTTAGGGAACTGAAGTAAAGGAGATGGCTCTCTGAAGTGAAGATTCTAGCTCATTATTGATCCTCACCACTGGTATTTGGTTGAAGTGCCATAGAGAATGTAGTTCAAAGCTAATGCTCTCAATTTCCCTCTTCTTGAGCATCCCATACAGTGCTTGGGAGCATGTTTGCTATAATTAATCTGTCTTTACAGCAGATATATCCACTGATGATCTCAATTTCAAACAGGAATGTCGTTCACTCTAGCTAACGGTATTTGCAGTTGTTCCCATGGTTAACTCACCTGCTTAATGGGTAGACCACCAGTGATGGCACAAATGGATGGATTTAGGTTGGTTACGATTTTAACAGACAATGAAAGAGGTATTTCCCTTATTTTAAGAAGCATTACAAGATATGAAGTCTTGATGTTCTCTTTCTCTCCCACCCTCTGCACCACCTACAACACAACTTGGTTCAGCTGTTTTACATTAATAAAACAGGGTTGTAGGTTCAAGGCCAGACTTATGGATGTGTGATCTGTGCAGTCCCACTGGGACCCATACTCAGAACCCCACACTTGGTTCAATGCTCTGTGGTTGCTGTCTTGAAACTCTTAATAATTCTCTGACAAGGGGCCCAGCATTTTTATTTTGCACAGGGCCTTGCAAATTATGTAGCTGAACCTGCCTGGGTTATCTACTGTCAAATCACCAAAAAGGAATGGTTGGAGAGAGTGAGAATAGAAGGTGGCAATTTCATAATCCCAGAGATTTGCATGCTGTGATCAGACACAGACACAGACACAAGAGAAATGATTAGTGAGAGTAGAGCAGGGGAACAGGACGTGGAAGTAGTTTTCCAACTTTCAAGTCACATCTTTGCATCAGCCTTAATTATGGGTTTTATAATATGAATTCCCTGAATAGAGATAGACTGGTAATCGTGCCATTTGAAAAATGCTTTTGAAAGTCAAATGCTGATGCTTTTCGAAGTTCTTGGTTCTTTACTCCTGCTCCTCCAGAAGCTCAGATAATCACAGCTTGATGGCGAATCTGTTGTGCAGGAGCCAGAGTAACTGGAGATAGGTCTTCCCAGCACCCTAGTGTGAAGATGCCTTTCCATTCTCCCAGACATCCTTCCCATCTGCCTACTTGTGGTATGGCTAATATGCAGCATACTAACAGGCACCAGGTTTTTTAATTCATTTGCAATTATAAATAGTCTTTCAAGAAACATACCCTGTATGATTTGGGGAATCATATTCCCCGGTTTGGGAAATGCATAATTTTCAGCAGCAGGCATACCTTTGTTTTTCACTTAAGTCACGATACCTTACCTTTTCCCTTGACTTTCCTTTGACCATATGCTAAATCCTTCCACTTCTTGTTTCCTGAATCTCTCCCCTGCTGGCGCATAGCCTTTCCACTCCCTTACTTCAGTCCCTCAACACTTCTTTCATGGGAAATCACTGTTGACTTGTGTCAGGTGAGTCTCCATCTCACTGAAACCAGAGTGATCCTTCTAAAACGCAAGTTGGAGATAAACTAGGTAGCAGGACTGATTTTGCCACCATCATGCTTTATTCAGTTCAATGACTTCTGTTCTCTTTAAGCACAAAGGTCTCTTCTCCTTGAGACACAAAGATCATTCAGAGAAACACTGAAGATGCCTTTGCCTTCTTCCCTGGTCTCATCTCTCATCTGTTCTCTCTGCATACCTTCAGCTCTAGCAGTTCCAGGAAAAGGCCATGTTCTGTCTGACCTAGATTTGTACCTGTTCCCTCTATTTAAAGCTGCTTACGTCGTCTTCTTCAACTAGATCACCTCTACTTGCTTTTTAGGACTCAGATGAAATGTTGCTCTCTCCAAGGAAGACCTCTTGAACACTCCTCACTTCTAGGTAGTCAGGTAGCCCTCTTCTGTGCTTTTAGGGAAAACTGGAATGATGCACCACTCTGTCATAACACGTATTGCCGAGTATTATACGTGTTTCCTTATTTGTCTTCTGCCACTAGGCTCTACCACCTCAACACAGGGCCCATGCTGTTTTGGTACCTGATATGTGATGCTCATAGTTTAATGAGTGAGTGAATAAGTGAATGAGTGAGTTAATGGAATGGACAAAAATATGTCCTTATCGATGAGGATTTCTGGAATGTCAAGAGTTAGAACTTCTGTGCTCCTGTAACAGGCTCTTAGTTTTTCAGCTAACCTCATGTGGCATTTACTTGAAAGGACTCAAATGAAGATCCTTCTGAACTGAGTTGACAGTATAACATTGTAAGTCAGAGTCATTACAGAATTATGAGAGTTAGGCATGGAAAAGAAAATAGATTGTTGTATGTAAACAAATTCTATGAAGTATAATTTCTGAATCTACAGATGACAAATTTGGGCTTTGAGGGGTTATTTCCCACTGGCTGGGTGGACTAGGGCAAGAGGGTAACTTCCTTGGAGTGGGGGAGTATATTGCTGTGAAAGCTAGGGTGAAAGTCAATTTCCCCCTTTCTGTCTTCTGTAAAACTGAGAGCTTTGGGTTGGGGCTTCTCTGAGAGGAGGAAAGACCATGGACACAGTAGGTCAAGTAAAGACAATGAATTCCGTGTCCAACTTCAAATAGAACTAGTTATATACCCTCAAGAAGGGAAAATATTTGAGGCCTGTTCAAGATGAGTGTAATGTCACTGAGATCTCTCTCTATGCTTATTTCTGTCGGAAGAAAAAGTATTGTGTTCTGTTATCTAAAGCAAGAATGATGAACAAATGGCCCTGCATGGATCCAGGACAGGTTCCAGTCCTCAATCACAATGTGTTTTCCTGCTGAGCCTGGATTGGGCCTCCGAATTATTCTCAACGTATTCTTCCAGGTAACTTCCACCAATATATTAGAGTTTCTGAGTGAATGAATCTGGCAATCAATTCCTGTTCTAATGGGTATGTTGCTGTCTATCCATTAGCTGTGTTATCCTAATTTTGGCACCCCTCCTGATTTCATGACCATGGTGCGGGGGACAAGGAGCACATGAGGACTTATGGAATCCTAGTCCCAGTATCAAAATTTGTATTTGTCAGTGTTCTCCAGAGAAACAGAACTAGGATGTGTGTGTATATACACATGCACACACACACACACACACACGTATACTTATGTGTATGTATGTGTGTACATGCATGCATATATGTGTACCTATATAATAAATATATCCGTGTTATATATATAATATATATTCTTTCAGAAAAAATATATACTATATATTTATGTGTGTGTGTGTGTGTGTATGTATTCAGAAAGAAAGAAAGAAAGAGATAGATTTATTTCAAGGAATTGGCTCATATGATTATAGGGGCTTACAAGTCTGAAATCTACAGGACAGGCTGGCGACTGGAGACCCAGAGGAGAGTTGATATTGCAGCTCAAGTCCAGTCTGGAGATAGAATTCCTTCTTCCTCAGGGTTCCCTCAGTCTTAAAATTTTTTTTAATGTTTATTTATTTTTGAGAGAGAGAGAGAGAGAGAGAGAGAGAGAGAGAGAGAAAGAGAGAGAGAGAAACAGAGCAGGGTAAGGACAGAGAGAGAGGGAAACACAGAATCCGAAGCAGGCTCCAGGCTCCAAGCTGTCAGCACAGAGCCCAACATGGGGCTTGAACTCACGAACTATGAGATTATGACCTGTGCCAAAGTCCGACGCTTAACCAACTGAGCCACCCAGGCACCCCTCCTCAGTCTTTTCTCTTAATGCTTGCAATTGATTGGATGATGTCAACCCTCATTTTATGGCGTGATCTGATTTATTCAAAGTCTACTAACATCAATGTTAATTACATCTAAAAAATACCTTTTACAGCAACATGTAGACTGATATTTGATCAAATATTTGGGTATCATAGCCTAGATAAGTTGACACATAAAATTAACCATCATAAGCTCTTTTGGCTGAAAAGAATTATATGCATACGATGAAAGGAATTCTTCCCTTGCTTCCTTCCTTCCCTTCTTCCTTCTACGTATCTATACACTATTGTACATGGTATCCTATGTACCAGGTACTATTCTAGGAATTGAGGATACAATGGAAGATTTCACAACTCCAGGGAGAAGCTTTTATAGACACTAAAACTTGAATGACGCGCTCTGAAAATCTTTCTGAGCCAAGCTTTGGGCAAATGCAAAGCATAAATTTCAGGAAAAGTGAATATTATGCTTTTTCTTTGGTTATAAATGATCTCAGCAAATAACTTCTGCAGAGCAATTCCTTCTTCACTAGTAGCAGTGTACTAGTTTTTGAAACGAACCTGAATATCTTCTGGTTTGAGGATTTTCCAGAAAACTCTCCCTTATTAAAGATACTTCTCCTCCATGATTTCCCTTCTCTTAGAATGAAATACATGTTTATTTCCTCAACATGCTGTCTCACAAAGTGTTTTCTGTTCAGTTCTTGCTGATGTAAACCAGCATAATAAATACATTAATTTTTTATTGTGGTAGAGTATACAAAACATAAAATGTACCATCTTAACCATTTTTAAGTTCAGTGCTATTAAGTATGTTCACATTGTTGTAAAACCATCACCACCTCTGCATCTAGACCTCTTTTCATCTTGCAAAACTGAAATACCATACCCATTAAATAATAATTCTCTATCTTCCCTTCCCCCTAGTCTCTGATAACAACCATTCTACTTTCTATATCTGGGAACTGAACTACTTTAGCTACCTCATGTAAGTGGAATCATACGGTATCTGTCCTTTTGTGACTGCCTTATTTTAATTAGCCTAATGTCCTCAGGATTCATCCATGTTGTTGCATGTGTCAGAATTTCCTTCCATTTTAAGGCTGAATAATATTCCATTGTATGTACATAGAGAATATACCCACTATATTTTGTTTATCCTTCAATCTGTTAATGGACACCGGGTTGCTGTCACTGTTTGGCTATTCTGAATAATGCTGCTATGAACATGGGCATACAAATATCTCTTTGAGTCCTTGCTTTCAATTCTTTGGAGGATATATGTAGAAATGGAATTGCTAGATCAATGGTAATTCTATTTGTAACTTAGTAAGCACATTTTAAAAGGTTCAGATTCATATTGTCTTCTCAGTTTCCCATTCTCAGAACTTTATCCATCATTTATGACTCTAAGAGGATATGGAAATATCCCTGGTGGGTTATAGGGAGAAAAATCATAGAAGCTAGGGAGACAGTGAAACAAGCATGCTTTTTGTACCCATGATGCTAGGGTGAAGTGTGTATTGGATGGGTTGAAGGGAAAATTGAAATCAGAAGAGAGTTTGCTTCATTTCCTATTTGGGATTCACCTTGAAGGGTGGTCTTGACACCACTCTGGAAAGCCATATCAAAGTAAAATTGGTAGAGCAGCAGAAAATAGCTAATGGGACCGATGGGTGAGCTTGAGCAAGGGGGGGAGTGCAAATTAAAATATGGGCATCAAATTGCCTTTTATTTGAGGAACAGCCTTCTGGAGTCACCACCAGTCTGCCGAGTGGATAAGAATGTGAACTGTGAACTGAGGGTGGGTCATGATGGCAGAAACTCACATCTAGGGAAGCATCTGGTTCACTAGCTACAAATGCCAACATGGCAAGCAAACACATGTCACAACAGGCAGATGAAGAATGTAACCACTGAAGGTCGCAGAGAGGAGAAGGAATAGGGAGCACAACTGTGGACAACCCAACGTTTATCTGAAAGAGACAATTGTAAACTGAGTTACTGTTAGTAAAGCAGGTTAGGTTTCTCTGCTGCCCTGGGGAATAGTGCATGAGGAAGATCAGAGTGGTTGTAAGAATACAGATTATTATATAGACTATGATACTGACAAACCTACAACATGCAGACTTTCTCATTTAAAGATTAATTATAAAACTGGTGAACTGAAGGAAAAGTATAAAATAAACACATTATATTAAAATACAGCCATTTTAGAAGAACTTCATAATTAATTCAATATTGTGTTTTATTTGGGTGAGAAGACCTGGTCTAAGTACCCCCCCCCCCCGACCCCCGCTTTTATGTGCAGAGTGGTTTTTGGTGACTGCTCTGTGAAAATATCATTACTCTTTATATTTAGAAGAAATAAGGCTCAGTGGAAAGTAGTGGGTTAGACACTAAATTACTGTTTTTTTTCCCACTGCCACAGACTATCATTGAGGAAAATAGCTTCATAAACAAGAATGGAATTAGGTACCTCCATGAATCATGATAGGTTTAGTTACACTGACTTGTTGGGAGAATTCTAAGAGTTACGAAAATGCCAAGGCTTCAGAATGGAGAATAACTTGAGGAGGAGGTGAAAAAAAGACCCCACATTCTGTGACACATGAACCATCACAGACTTCATCTTCTCTCCTTTTAAGGTAATGAACACAGTCTGCAGCCCCTTATTCCCAGACGGTGTTTCAGTATGTCAAGGAAACAAAGAACTGATAGAAACAATACTAATATTCTTCCATTTTAATCATTGTTTCTCAGGAAAAGGAAAGATTTGTTTAACAACCTATTTTGGTGCATCTGAGCTGTAATGTGGAACACTACACAGAGTAGAGATTCTGTAATACTTCAAGTCCTCATTCAGTTATTATGAAGTAGGAGGGAATTCTTGAAAAGAAAGAAATAAAGAGGGAGAGAAAGAGAGAGAGAGGTGGGGAGAAAGGAAAGGGGAGGAGAGGAGAGGAGAGGAGAGGAGAGGAGAGGAGAGGAGAGGAGAGGAGAGGAGAGGAGAGGAAGTCACCCTCTGCCATTTTCTTCCTGTTATGTATTCAGCTCTGAATCAGTCTTGTTGGATGTATGGGGCTCTCAGCAAGGTCCATTCTCATGGTTTGAATCTTTAGCATAGGATAGAATATTTACTCACTTAGTAAATATTTCTTGGGTATTTACTGTTTTAGGTACTCCAAAAATACTGGAGTATATTGATGTACTGAAAGACAATTTCATTCTCTTTTCCTTCTGATATTTTCCCAACAAAACAGTCTCTTCTGTATCACTTATGAATAATTAAAAGGATACAAAATGACTAAGAAAGAAAATAAGAACAGGTCTAGTGCTCAAGGCTCACATCTGTAGGAAAGACCATTGTACAAGATGATCCCTCCTGAATGAGACTTAGTCTTCAGCAAGATATCTTGTTTTGCCATTAACCCAAAGTAAGAAAGTCTTTGATATTTTTCCTTGAGTTTCATATTTATAGTTAAATCATCGTCCTTGGAGTTTTGTATTCATAATTAAAATGTTGGGGCAGTGTGTATGCATATGTGTGCCAGCAGTAGGGGAGGGGAGGGGAAGTAGGAGTGTATTTGGAATAGGCTAAGAGCTGTGATCTTAATGTAGCCATGGAGGGGATAATAGTATGAGATGGAATAACTAGGAGCAAGAAGGTGTGTCTTGAAAGTGTGGTTCAAATTCATGTATTTCCTGTGTACTGTTAGGGAGTCTGTATTTACTTCTTACACATTACTTCCGGGAAAAAAAATATAAATCCATTTGGCCATGTAGTGCTTTCCCAGTTTTCTTTAAATGCACCCAAAAGGAATTCCCATATCATTTGTATATGGTCAAAATGATAAGTTTTCACTACTATACTCTTTTACTGTACTTTAACTACTATAAATATTGTACCAGACATCCTCGTATGCAGGTCTTTGTGAACTTGTCTGATGATCTTTCTGAAAATAAGATTTTGTAGGTAGGAGTCCTCAGTGGAAGTTATACATACTAACTGGTATTAATTTGAGAAATGTTAACCTTTTATTGCTAAACCAAATTATGCTTCCACTAAAGATGCGTAAGAAAACCCATTTCTCAACACTCCCACCAACCTCCGAGATCATTTTTTTTAGAACTTTAACAGTTTTCATGTGCATTTCTTTAATAACTAAAGAAGTTAATATTTATTCATGTTTATTGGCTGCTAGTATTTTTACTTTTATGAATTGCTTTTTGAAAAAAATTGTCTATTTTCTCCTTAGGTTTGTAGTATCATCAAATAATAGCATACTGAATGCATTTTGAAAAATCTACCCAATGCTTTTTAACCTTATAATGGCCCTCTGGAATGGTTAAGATAAATTTTATCCCTTTTATTGGAAAGATAGAGTAGCTGAGCCTGCTTTCTTCAAATAACAAGCTAATTGTGGAAGCAATCATAGAATCCTGGTCTTATCTACTCCCTTTGCCCTGCCTCCTCTCAACCACCCTGGGTGACCAGAGCACCCATTAGCAATAGCAGTAATTGAGCATGAAGAGTGTCCCATGAAACAAGATAAGCTGATATGGGTGACTTCAAATGAAATGTTGCCCAGTTCCTAGTTATGTAGTTTACTGGACAGCTGGAAGCACCAGGAGGGACGGGAGACTTGAAAAGAGATGGAAGAAATCAGCGCCTCCAAACTGCATCTGATAAACTAGGCATCTCCTTGGTCTGTGTTAACACCTGCACTTTGTAATGTCATATGTGAGCTTCTCAGGTAAAATTCCAAAGGCAAAGAAACAGACATGAAAGAGGTCTAGGTCATTCATAGTTCACAATTATGTCAATCTGCAGTAGAAAAAATTATGTAAATGCAATGGGTTATTTAGAAAGCTTTTGAAGTCCTAATTTCTAAATAATATAGAATACCCGAGGTGTCCAAAGTTGTATATATCTTGAAGAATTTGACAGTTGCATGGCAGAGGATGGTTCTAAACTGAACTATATTCAATCCCATTGGACGAATATATTTATTGTTGAAACTAAAAGGAGAAAAAGAAACAGAGATCTATGTCTTTGTTTTCATTAAATAATTTGATAGTTCATACTAAGTACTTCCGAAAAGTTTCCTATTTCCTAACTAGTTCTTTACAGATATTTTTATATATGTGTAATATAAGAATTGGTTTAATTAAATTAATAATTAGTTTAAATTAATTAATATTAAATTATTATTATTAAATTGATAATTAGTTTAAATTAATTCAAAAGCCAAATAATACTGTAGCATTTTTCAAAGACCATTTTGAATATGGACTAGCAAAAAAATGAAGGAAATTTCCTTAGGAAAGAGGGAGTAATGCCAGAAATAATTGTTAAATATAAAGTGGTTTCAGGAAAAGATTATTAACTCACAATTGCCCTACAGACATATATAAATACTGAGGAAGTCTGAATTCCATTGGGATTTTCATCACTTAGTCCATAGTGTTAGCAAAGAAATCTGAAATCTCCCCATTAGCTTTCAGAGTGGGGCTCAAAGGAAATATAAACCAGATGAGGTCTGTTTTCCGAGACCCAGAGCCCAAGCTGTCGGTGAGGTCCTGGGCACGAGAGGAAGGGAGAACACATGGCCACACTCAGAGCAGTCTAAACTTACCAAGTCTTGACGCGGAGAGAAATGAGTGTTATTTACTCTGGCGACCACTTGCCTGATAGGAGATATAAGGTCAACCAGCTGCTTTTGAAACTTAATTTACTATCTTCTAGATTCACATTGTATTTATTTGAGAAGGAAGAGTAGCCAAGGGCTCTTATTTATTTTGCTGTAACCAAAGCTAAAGGAAGCTAAAATGGATTTTTGCAGCATCTATTACCTGCTAAATGCACATTACCCCATTGGATTATGGGATTGTGTTCCAGCCCCAAGTCATTTTGCTGGCAGGTCAGATTAGAGTGAAATTTACTACAGGTGAAAGAGGGCATCAGTTTCCAGTGTGGTTGCTCCTCTAAAGTGTGTACAAAACGGAGGAAAGAGAGAACATGACAATGAAGGCAAGAGATAATATTTGTGGTGTTGTGCTTAAGAATGTGTCCTTCTAAAGTGATTTTAAAAAGTCACTCATTGAGCATTTACTGGGTCCTTACTCTGTGGCAGGCACTGCTTTCTATGTGCTGGGGAAGAAAAGGTGAATGATATTCACCAGTGAGAGGCACCACCAATCTAGTTGTGGAGCCCTTAAAAATGAAAAGCTACATTACCAATTTGAGCAGAGTGAGTTTTTGAGAATGTGATGTAGTGGAACATGAAAACATGACTGACGGTTGCTTTGAAGAAGCAGGCATGGGGGATGGGAGATGAGCTGTGGGATTCTTCAGGGATGAGTTTTATCCCCTGGAAAGGTGGAGTCCTTTTTATGTTTCAGAGATTTAAACTCTACATCACTTGGCAATAAAATCTTAGTTCTTATGGTAGTAGAAAATTGATAGGATGGACGGGGATTATAGTGGTGGGTGAAGAAGGCGCTTCAGGGCTGAGTATCCCACCCTGAGCTGCAGAAATTGGGATTTCCCTTATCACGACCATCCCAGAAGACAAAAGAAAACAATACAGTAATGAACCCAGAAAGACTCCTCGGTGCTATCTATCTGTAGTTTCAACAGACAAATGCCAGACATTCAGATTCAAAGTTGCATTCCAATGTGATAAATATTATTTTAACAGATATTTAACAGAATATTGTTTATTCAGATTTTAATGTGGCTAGTTATGAAAATTCAATCATGACGGGGGTTCAACGTTATAGAATCTCCATACCGTTTTTTGGGTCTCCAATAACTTTGACTTCTGTGACATCAAGTAAAGGGATTTTTCCAATAGTTGGAAGATTGCTGTGACTAATTTCTTAGAGACAGACTCTCTTGGTGTCAGTTAGGGGCAGTGTGGCAGAGATTTGCAGAGTATGTCACCTCCTATGCTAGGTGTCTGCCAAAGTGGCAGAAGTGAAATAGAGTCACCTGCCTCCAGGAAGACTTCTGATGTCTTCTGGTCATCTGCTTAGGGAAGCCATAACCCAGTTAAATGGGAAACATACATACAGGGCAATGTGGGCAGTGCAAAATTGGCCTAGGTGTGGATTTCCATTCTGTCAGCCTAATTCAGCTTTGTTTTTAATATAACCACATCCTAGTCATCTGATTCTGTCTCATTGAAACACATTAACCAAAAGAGAAACTGAGGTTTATTGGTCATATTGTCACTTAAAACATCAGTGCCTAAGTTGCTGAGGGTATACAAATAATGAGGTCTGTGTAACTGCCTTATTTGGGGGCAGATCTACTAGCATGAGAATGTTACAATTCAACTGCATTCCAGTGAGTCAAATGGACTACAGACACTGAGAATACTCCTATTTCTAGTTGAATTTAGATTAAGTGTAAAATCTCCTGGATTTATATACAAGACTTAAAGCCTATAAAAGTGTGTGTGTGTGTGTGTGTGTGAAAGCGTGTGTGAAAGTGTGTGTGAGCTTGTGTCTGAGAAGAGTACATGGCTTTGATAACATTGGGATGGTGGGCAAGAAGAACTATTTTGCAGATTTGATTCATTTAAAAAAGTAGTAAGATCTAAGGACTATTTATTCTCTTGTATGCGGTGAAGTCTTTGATAGAGGTAGATAGTTCCTATTTTGTTCCATATTGAGCAACCCTCAACTCCTTTGCTGTGTTAACATCTCTGCATTATCACTTTTATTTGCAAGGAAATTTCTGCTGCACAACTTGTAACATTGAGAAACATTTAATGAGTTATCAGCAAACACTACAGATAAAAAGAACTTTGATTGAATTTCGTAAGCTGCTTAATATTCCTGTGTTCTACAGATTGCAATGTATGTTTACACTTCTGTTAATAAAATTCTATCAAGCAGATGACAGGCACCAATTAAAAGCAATCACAAAGCATATTCTTTTTATAATCCTTGAAGTAGACTCTTTAAACATTGGTTTGCAGAAGCGTTACCTGGAATGGAACATCTTTGATCCTCAGCAATTTCTATGGCCTATGGGATTTCAGCCATCCCAATGCAGGAGAGTCAAAGGAAACAGAAAATAACTCTTGGTGTTTGCTGAAAATATCAAGTATGGTTCAAGCTGCTAAAATTATTGCTCTCATTGGGAAGTTTGGGCTGTGGCAACAAATAGATCTCCATGTATAAAATGGCTCAGATATAGTCAAATTTTAGTTCTTACTCACCTAAACTCTTAAGTATTTCTGGGTAGAGTCAGCAGTCATCCAGTTGGTGTCATTAGGACCCAGTCACCTGCTGTCTACAACTTTACCATCATTGTCACCTGTAGCATCCAGCTTGCAGATCCACCTTTTAAAAGCATTAGCCAGGGGGCGCCTGGGTGGCGCAGTCGGTTAAGCGCCCGACTTCAGCTCAGGTCACGATCTCGCGGTCCGTGAGTTCGAGCCCCGCATCGGGCTCTGGGCTGATGGCTCGGAGCCTGGAGCCTGCTTCCGATTCTGTGTCTCCCTCTCTCTCTGCCCCTCCCCCGTTCATGCTCTGTCTCTCTCTGTCTCAAAAATAAATAAACATTAAAAAAATTAAAAAAAATAAATAAAAGCATTAGCCAGGAAGTGGTGCAGATTGTTTCTGTTTACATTCCATTGGTTAGAATTTAGTCACAGAGGCACACCTGACTAATGGATAGCTGGGGAATATAACTGTGCGAGGAGTCTGAACTTTAAGAAAATAGAAATTTGATGAAGAGCTACTCATTGCCCTAATACCTAAGTATGATTCCTATTGGACAATTTCTTTTGGAGAAGGACGTTTGGAAAGGGCTTGCCTGTGGCTCTGCCTTAAGACACATATCTGGGGTGGAATCGATCTGGATGTCCCAAGAAAGGGAAACAGTAACTATTGCTGCAGATTTGCTGGGAATGTATCTTAATTCAGATCCTCTCCTTCCAGCTGAGCTGTTTTCCTGGGCTCTATCTTGTGATGAGGACTGTGATCCAAGCTGCTCCTGTGCTCATGAGAAGTCACGTGTCTCTGAGTGAGTATATTTTGTTTGATAACATACTTTAATTTTATATAATTATGAATATATAGTATATATGCATATATGTGTTTATGTGGTACATGTTTATATGCATGAATATATACACACTATAATATATATTTTCTATAACCCAATAAAGTATAGAATAAAGTAGGGTCATAAGTGACCTTTACGACTTATTTCAATCAAACATTTGGTAGATTATCCTATTTTCAAAGTTTGGGAAGATGTTTAAATCCATCTGGAAATTCATCCTAATGTTCACCAACATACGAGTTTTGAGAATCTTTCCTTCTAGTAGCTGGGTCTTCTGCTTCAGTAATAGTTGCACCCATCTTTCTCGGAATCTAGGAGACAAACACTTGCATGCATCAATTTATATCAATTTATTGGCCTGCGAAAGAGCCCCAGCCAAGAAATTTTTGTGTGGACCTGTGGTTGGGTGGTAGGGGTGAGAATGGAGGGGAGTGGGCCCTAGCCCTGCTCCCCAAAATAGTGTCTGGAGCTCTATGTAGCAGGACAGAAAAGCTGAAGACACTGTTCAAAAAAAATTTTTTTTAACGTTTATTTATTATTGAGAGAGAGAGAGAGAGAGAGAGAGAGAGAGAGAGAGAGACAGGGCACAAGCTGGGGAGGGGCAGAGAAGGGGGAGACACAGAACCTGTAGCAGTCTCTAGGTTCTGAGCTGTTAGCATAGGGCCTGACACGGGACTCAAACTCACAACCTGTGAGATCATGACCTGAGCTGAAGTCCAACATAACTGACTGAGCCACCCAGGCACCCCTGGAGACACTGTTCAAAAGGCACTCTGGAGCTAAAGAGCCATAGATGACAACAGTGAGGAGAAAGGACTTTCTCCCATGACTGGCTCCCTGCCATGGTGATAGTGAAACCTCCAGGGTCTGCAATATGTCAAGGGTACCTTGAGAATTGATCAGTCTGGGAACCCTGGTAGAGAACATCTCTGGCTCAGACATTTATTTTAAAATGTATCTGGAACTTTGTTTTTATTCAGGTATGGTGAGGCCACCAGATTAGGAGATGGTTGCCTTTGACAAGATAGCTTGTTACTCATAGTACTCATAGAGGAGGAGGAATACCATGCCACATGGGGCTACATGGGGAGCTCCAGCGTTAGTTAGGGGCAGAAAGGAGCAAGGGAAAACTTGGACAAAGTCTTTATTGTGATTTTCACAGGAAGGGATGGGAGAGAAAAGGTAAACCTGTACGCCTTCAGGGTTGCATAGTTGGAGCAGTTCTTCTGGTCTCTGGGCTATAAGGGTAGCCTCTAATTGTCAGTACCTGGTTCTGGAGTGATTTGGGGCAGGGGGCATGGTGTCTCAGACCACAGGGAGTAGTCTGATAAAAGGAGGTGGATGTGGGCATGGATTCTGGACTGATTGGTTTGCCTACAGGTAGGTTGTTTTCTCTTGCTAGGAAATAGCTATGTAGGAGAGGGGCAGTCTTTTTCAAGTACCGCAAAGTCCCAAGATGTTAAAGTGTAATACAAATATAGAAAAAATTTTAAAAATATAATTAATACAACATTCAAGTTCTCATGAAAGGCACTGGCATCAGTGGCCCCAGGAAGATGCGACTTTCAATTGTCTTTAGTGGCAGTGTATGTAATCATGAGGTATCCCAAGAGAGTCTCAGAGGAAGGGGGCATTGCTCTGATTAGTCACTGGAAGGTTTATGTTGAAGGGTGGCTCATGTTTATAATACTTGAATTATCTTTTTTTTTTTTTTAATTTTTTTTTTCAACGTTTATTTATTTTGAGACAGAGAGAGACAGAGCATGAACAGGGGAGGGGCAGAGAGAGAGGGAAACACAGAATCAGAAGCAGGCTCCAGGCTCTGAGCCATCAGCCCAGAGCCCGACGCGGGGCTCGAACTCACGGACCGCGAGATCGTGACCTGGCTGAAGTCGGACGCTTAACCGACTGCGCCACCCAGGCGCCCCTTGAATTATCTCTTTTAATGTGATCCCTTTGGTACAGGCAGCCTCTGCAGGCCTATTTATACAGATGACCAACATCCAACCTGCAATAATTTGACCATTTCTCTCTAGCTACAGGCTTAGTGGAGATAGAGAACTAGTTGCTAACATTTATTTTAACATTTTACACACCTGTAGACTGTGCCTTAGTTCTTTTTGGGGATGCTTAATCCTAACTTTCTCTTTTTTCCTGAGCCTTGTTGTCCTGAACTTTACAAAATGTTATTGCTTCCCTTAGATTGAAGGGAGTACAAAAAACTAAGTGCTGATGATGAACTTGCACTTCAGGAAGGAATGACTACTCTTCATGTAGACACATGTTTACATTGTAGTTGAAAGCCTTTGAGCAAACCCAATAGCAAAGCTAATGGAATTAGCTTTGCTGTAAACTGTTCTGCAGTAAGAAAAGTATAGGAATTTGGGTGCCTGGGACAGATGAGCTAGGATCGAGGGGGTCCAAAAACTCATCAGAATGCTGGACCCACAGAAAGGAAATGAACAATGGTAAGGGTGACTGAAAAACTCCTGTGAGGTAAAAGCTACCTCCCTTTGCAGCTCTGAATATTCAGTAAAAATTTAATTTGCATTGAGTGACAATTTGGAAAAACCAAGGAAAGGTGGCTGTGTCTGGTACTTGGGTCAATGAAAAAGGGGAGAGATGAATGAGCCTCATAATGCAGCTAAATCAGAAGATTCTAGCCTAAGAGGACCTGCAATCCATGTGCCCTCTCTCCCCTGAAGGATCTCCAGATTTGGGCACAAAGAGTTACCCCTTCCTAGGTTTCCAAACTTAGTAAACGAAATCTAGGATGTCCAATTAAATTTAGATTTCATATAAATAATGAGTAATTCTTTAGTATAAGTATTTCTCAGGCAATACTTAGGACAATCCTGAATTTTATCGAGCAACCCTTTTCCCTCTCTGTCATATATCTATGGAGTTTGAAATGATATTTTTATGGATCTAAAAGGTCAAGGTGATCCCAGGTAACTGAAAGATTAGAGGTACGTTCTGATATTTAAATAATACCTCCATTCGCAATTCTCACTTGATTGGGGAACTTGGTGCAAGATTTCTTTTTCATTGTATTTTCCTTTTGTTGACTACATAGAAAAAATGACAAGGGGAGATTGAGAAGACATGTCAGAACATGGACCACCTGCCTGTATTTAGGAACTTTTGGACACTAGGGAAAGACTGAAGGAAGAGTTTTGCATAAAGGAAATTTTAAGGTGGCCCATGCTCTCCTTTGAAAAATATCTTAAGATATTAGCTAAAATATGGCATCGTATTTTCTATGAAAATATAATTATTTGGGATCAAAAGGCTAAATATTAACCCGAAAGACCCTGCATATATAGCAACAACTTTGAGAAGACAATTAACCAAAAAAATTCAGGGTCTTATTTTTCTAAACCCAGGAGAAATGAGTGGTATTATTTCTTCTTTGGTCCAAAGTCATTGCATAGAGTGGGCCTAGTCTGACCTCCATATTCCTCCTAGTACACACTACAGCTTTTTTCAGTAGTCAGGGAAATAGTGAACCATGGACGGTCATTTCTGGGTAAAACTGGGTGTTGCGGTCTCCCAAATGAACTTGCCAAGAGAGGAGATGGAGGGGGATCTGAGCTGTGAGAGTAGGACTGGAGTCTGTTATGGATTCCAGAGCTGGGGGCCCAGGAAGGGTTTCTTCCGGCTGGGGTGTGTGTGCAGGGAATCTGAGCTCCTCTTATAGAACACAGATGCTCTGTTGGAAGGAAGCAACTCAGAGTAAAAGCTGGGCAGCATCCAGGGTCGTGAACTTAGAGTTTAAAATATCTGTCCGCGACCCCACCAGCCAGTTAAGATTTCCTGCTGACCCTAGAAATTCAAAGGATTCTAAATTGGCACAAAAATTTGCCTCCTCTTCACACTCCAGATGTCTAAGAATTTCCAGGCTTTGAAACAGGTAGCAAATGTTTTGTGATTTTGCCATTGTTAATTAAGGGCTGAGGTCAACAGCCTGAATAGTAGAAATAGCCACACTATACCCCGAAATAATACAAGTTGAAAGGAGCAAATATGAATTCACGGGGTTAGATAAATTACGACAAAGAAGGATTTAAAAAGTAAGAGCAGCTGTGTTATTCTTAAAGGAAAGAGGCAGCTGGAATCTATAGGATCCCAGTCTGGTCAGTGACCCAGTAGACTAAATTTTAAAACTGATTGTTAAGTGTTAGGAAATAAAAACAAACACAAATCAGCTGTACTGGAAGAAGACATTCACTTGTTTGCAGTGAAAATGGTATCAACAAAACGTGAAATTCCAAACTTGGGGATTATTTTTAAGGAAAAGTATCTGTTAAGAGATAGTTTTTAAAGGGTATAATTATGACTCATGCAAATATAAAATAAGCGTGTGCCAAAGATTTCAGCTAACTCATTAATTGAAGAAACCAATAAAATATGACAAGCATTTCAAAGGAAAGTTCACACACACACAAGGAATACTGAAAATTTACAAATAAATGCAAAAGTGGCTTTTTGCAGAGGGTGAGTGTGGAGGGTGGGGGAGGGAAATCAATTGTATTTCCACCTGGACATAATTAATATGCATGTCTGTGGACAGGAATCATTTGCATTGCTATTAGTTATCTACAAATTACAGAGTTCTATAACAGCTCAAAGATAAGAAAGGTGCACACCCCCAAAGATTCAGAAAATCTGGAATTAGATAAGGCCTAGTTTTCCATGAAGATATCCGATAATCTTGTTGGTCAGTTTTAAAGTCTTTCATGATGTATCCTGACATATGTGACTCTTGAAAATATGGCAGAAATATTACTACAAGCCTTTTCTTTTTTAAAAATTTTTAGTGTTTATTTTTGAGAGAGACAGGGGGAGAGAGAGAGAGAGAGAGAGAGAGAGAGAGGCAGTGCAGGTGGGAGAGGGGCAGAGAGAGAGGGAGACACAGAATCTGAAGTAGGCTCCAGGCTCCAAACTGTCAGCACAGAGCCCGACGCGGGGCTTGAATTCACAAACCGTGAGATCATGACGTGAGCCAAAGTCAGACGTGTAAAAAACTGAGCCACCCAGGTGCCCCTACTGCAAGCCTATTCAATGTCTAGCTAGAGCAGTGATTCTCAGAGTGTGGTCCCTCTACCAGCAGCAGAAGTGTCACGTGGAACTTGTTAGACATGCCAATTCTTAGGACTCACCCCGACCAGAAACTCGGGGCAGGGCCTAGAAATCTGGCTTAATAAACCTTCAAGGGTGATTCTTACGTGCACCCAAGTTTGTGAAGCACTGGTAGATGGTCTAACACTTATTATTAGTTAGGATCCAAACTCAGTAAAGTTAGATGTTACCTTGTAGAAGATTGAAAAGTGGTCAATGATTTTTGTGCAGCGGACATGCAGATGATTTCACCTTGTAGACAAGATAACAGCAAAGGCTGTGATTTTTGCTTCTTTTCCTAGAGGTTGCATTTCTGCATTCTGTTTTTCATTGACTATATAGCAATTTCCCCTGTCTTTGAACCAGCTTTGTCATCTGATTTCCTTTTAATGAGGTAAATACATTTGTGACAAGTGTTCACTAAGTATTTGGGAACCGTCTTTAACTTCATGAAAATTATATTTTGACATAAGTAACTCAAGCAGGAGGTACTTTGACTTGTGAAAGGGAATGCAATACAATTGAAGCAATTAAAGATTATTATTATCAGGGTGCGTGGGTGGCTCAGTTGGTTAAGTGTCTGACTCTTGGATTTGGCTCAGGTCATGATCTCATGGTTCGTGGGACTGAGCCCTATGTCTGGTTCTGCACTGATAGTGTGGAGCTTGCTCAGGATTCTCTCTCTTCCTCTCTCTCTGCCTGCCCCCCTCTCATGCTCTCTCTCTTAAAAAAATAAATAAACGTAAAAAAGATTAATAAAAGTTATTATTATCATCACTAAAGGTCAGCATGTGGGACTAGATCTGTTTGAACCTTTTTTGAGGCAATAGGATACCATAAATCAGGCTTTATTCTAAGCTTTTCAGACAAGTATGAGTTACCTGAATATTATCCAGTTCTCCAGACTGTGATTATCAGTGGATGGATTCTCAGCCTATCTGTTTCTTTCTTCCCGTCCCCACTTCCTGCCCCTCTCCCCTGTTACCATGCCATCCAGATTTGCTTTGTCTCCTTGGAGGTGTATGCCAATCCTCACACCTACCAATTGAGAATATCAGTGATAGAAACACATTAATGTCTAGAGAGAAAAACTGAGTTGCGTTTTTATGATAAAATAAAAGTAAACCTCAAAGGTTTTTAATTATGCTCTAATTGGAGTTTCATATCAATACCCAAGGACGCTTATTAATTTTTACCTGCCTTTGTGGATAGCTTGGTGGAAAAAAGTATAAGACAGAAAGGGGGTCCTAAGAAGACTTTCTTTGTCAACTTCTGCCAAACCTTCAAGGGAAACACACGCCACAGTTAAGGCAGCTTCCTGGGCTGGGAAAATGTACCTAGGAGTTCTGAGGAACAATTTTTCTATGCTTTCAAGTGGAGGAGACTTTCTGCTAAATTACAGAATTTTCTTTTTGCTCAGATAAAATTGGTCATTGAGGGGGCTCAGTAGGGAGCCACAGGAGATCTAAAGGACAGAGAATAAAAACTAGAATGGAAGGTCTTAAATATGATATTGGACCGAAGAAACCTAAGAATCAGAGCCATCGCTACAAATGCCTTTCAAAATGTGTGCTCTCCACATCCCACTGTAGCAGAAAAAAGATGGTGGACCCAAGTGCAGGCAGGAGAATGTACAAAATCCCTTTGCATCCACCCACGTTTATCTCATGAGTTTTTCTCCATGTGCTCTCTGTGTCTACAGACACATTAAACATGTCACCTGTATACTGTTCTGTTTGACTTATTATATATGCCGTTTAAAACAAGTCATTTTTGGGTGTCCTTAAATTGCTATTTGCTGCCTTATCTGACACATGAGTTGGTCATTCTCTCCTAGACTCCTTTTCCTTTGAGATTCTCCTAGTTATGGGTTCAGAGTAGACTATTTTATACTAAATATCAGAAAATTGTTCATTAAATAAGCACGGGCATTATTACACTCTTATAGGGAGAAAAAGAAAAATGTGGCAAAACCTTATAAAAGCCATAGATTTGGAATAGGCCAGGGGGTCATCAAGTCCTCAGCAAACTTAAACCTTTCCAAGAACATGAAATTATCTTGTGTAACGATCCTCATAGACATAACCCACAGTTCTGACAGATTAACTTGATTTTCTCTTTGCCATATCTGCCCTGGTGGTAATAACAGAGGCAGTATGACTCATTGCACACAATCCTTTCATCTCTGTGAACCATCTTATAATGTAAACCAGAGTGGTTATTCCACTTCCCTCAGTCTCCAAGAGACCTTAACATGCTCCATAAACAAGGAATAGGCCCCCTCAGTGCCTAACTCTCAATGGTAATGAACTTCAAAGACATTTGTGGTATTCCATTCACAAGTATTTCTAATTTGGGGCAGATGCTGCATATGCAAAACAGCATTGTCAGCTGTAAGTGGTATTTACATTGTGAAGCTTTTTGCCCAAGTACTGCTCTCTCCCTTCCTGTTGTAATTTATTTAGAGGAAGTGTCTAGGAGGTAGGGAGAGAGTGAGAGGTTGGTGGCAGTTCAGGCTGGCAGGCTGGATGTGTGTGGCCTTAGGGAAAGTCTGCTTTGAATGAGACCACTGACTGAATTTTCATCATGAGAAAGAAAAAATGCTCAAGGGAAACCATCAGCATATAAATTCCTTTGCCTGGGAATCAGGAGGGGAAGAATTTTCAGAGATGCCCTGTAGGATGCCTTTTGTCTCTTCAGATGCATTAAAAGTAAGTGCATCTCTTGTGCCGACAGAGCTCAAAGCTTCCCCCAACCAACTCCAAATTACAAAGTATAATATTGTCTTTATTTGTCTAAATCCATTCCTTTTTGTATCAACAGTCTATGAAATGGGAAGGAGATGGGAGAGGCAAAACATCTGGGAATGAGAACCTCTCTTCTTATCCTTGACATTAATTTTAATGAACACTTTTCTTATTCTTGTTTTATGTAACCAAATTCTATCCATTTATTTCTAAGAATTAACTCTCTCTTCTGTTTCTTTTTGCCCATGTCACACCATTACCATTTCACTTCAGGTACTAAATTCTTATGTCTGGAAATCTGAGCAACTGCCCGGGCTTCCCTCCTTCACCAAAGGAGTAGTATAAGTCTTTCTAAGACTGTAACTGGTCAAATCACTTTCCTGCTCAAATTTGGCATTCATGCCTTTTATTTAGAAACTCTTTGGGGCGCCTGGGTGGCTCAGTCGGTTAAGCGTCCGACTTCAGCCAGGTCACGATCTCGCGGTCCGTGAGTTCGAGCCCCGCGTCGGGCTCTGGGCTGATGGCTCAGAGCCTGGAGCCTGCTTCTGATTCTGTGTCTCCCTCTCTCTCTGCTCCTCCCCCGTTCATGCTCTGTCTCTCTCTCTGTCTCAAAAATAAATAAACGTTAAAAAAAAATAATAGAAACTCTTTGAGTGTCTATAGTATGTAAGTGATAGTTCTAGACCCTGAGGCGTTGCTCCCATTTTTTTTTTCAATTCTGTCTTCTACATTTTCCAAGCAATTTGTCTGTTCACTCTGTCCTGAGCACCTATTGAGTTTTTGACCTCCAATTTTTGCTCACTTTTTATCCCCACCTGGAGTGCCTGCTCCTCCTGTTGATCTGTTAAACTCCTACTCCCCTTGGAAGGTCTGATCCAATTCCAGTATATCTGTGAAGCCTTCCATGAGGCTGCTCCAGACCACATATCTCTCCTTTCTCCAAACTTAGGTAGTTATCAACAGTTGACTTTACTCAATTAATTGACTTCATTTACTGTTGAGCATTGCCTTTTATTTGTTCATGTTTTGCACTATGTCTCCACTGTGATTATAAGTTCCTGGAAAGGAGGAACATGTATATTTTTTATTCCTTTTAATGTCGCAATGATTAGAACATAATTGATAGTTAAAAATACATGATGATTAATTGAAATACCATCTTTTTACTATCAAAGGAATAGTCTGATATCTGAGTAAAGAAAAATCTGTGACTAATCTTGTCAGTCACAAAACAAAGGATAAAAACAAAGGACTATGTCGTCAGGGTCTGTGAGTAGTCCTAGAAGAGCTAGTGACCTGAATTTTGATCAAAAGGGTACATTCAATTGCACTTTTTGAAATGATGCCTGTAATTAGCTGTGTTGGTTATTTCCACTGAGAGACAAAGCACAAAATAATCCAATCACAGCTGAGTAAAACGAGCTATTCGGGTTGTTGGCAAAATTCATTTCCTTGCAGCTGTATGACTGAGGACCCCAGCTTTTTGCTGGTTGTTCAGCCTAGAAGTGGGCCACAGTTTCTTATCATAGGGCTTTCTCCAACATGCTTGCTTCTCCCAAGCCAACAATAGAGGCTTTTTCTCCAGTCTTGAGACTGAGTCTTAGATCATGTTACATAGTCAAGAAAGTGACAACCCATCACCTTTGCCATATTCTCTTGGTTAAAAGGAAGTCACAGGTTCTGTCCACACTCAGAGGAGGGGATTACATACTGTTAGCACCAAGGAGTAAAGAACATGGGAGCCATCTTAGAATTCTGCTTCTATAACATGTATGTGATTTTAAAGCAATGTATTTCCATAATATTTCTTGCATATTACTATGTGATATTGATTACACTTTATTATTCCATAATTTTTATTATAGTTTCCCTCCCCTACCATTTATGCTTACCCAGAAACAATTATTTCAATATATTTAGTTGATTGTTCTGGTATTTACTTCCACATAACCAAATAGGACAGGGGTATATGTCATATACCCAAATAGTGTGCCTGAATTGCAGCTTTGCTCTGGTCCTCTCAGAACATTTACATTTGGAGCCATGAGCCAGCATGTGAAAAGCTGGAGGCCACCAAGCTGTGAGGAAACCCAGGCCACCATAGAGAGGCTGCGTGTGGGTGTTCAGGACTGTGGTTTCAGCTGAGGTCCTGGCTCAGACCTGGTATTGATAGATATGTAAGTAAAAATGCGTCCAGATGATTTCTTCTCCCAGTGCATGAGTCATCCCCCACCTTCAAACCTTCCCAGCTAAAACCCCCGGATATTGTGGAGTAGAGAAAAGTTATCCCTGCTATACTTTTCCCAATTCCTGACTCACAGAATCCATGAGCATAATGATTATTTGAAGCCAGTAAACTTCTCCTTCTTATCTCAACTGTTAGTATCTTTAGGTCTCTTCCCTTGGGCAGTTTAGACTCCTCAGAAAATTAAAGTCAGAGAATGTTAGCCTGAATTGGGAACCAAGCAAGGGAAAATGGCTGGGGTTCTCAAGATTCAGTTGGTAAACGTCTAGTTAATTCCCTTGTTTTCAGTAGAGCACAATGGGCATGCAGATTCCTTAGCCACAGACACTGTCTGACCCTCTCCACTGTGGTCAGTTTGAGGCCATGTCCAAGGTTTCCATGTGTTTCGGATGACCTCTGTGCAGTGAGAGCCACTTCATACAATCTATGGTCTCGAAGGAATTACTCCCTGTGGTAATTTCTTCAAAATCTCTTAAATACAGATGTTAAAAATATCTTTTTGATATTATGAGTCATAAATACAAGAACTTCCTACATTGTGTTCTCTGGATATTAAGTAGAGAAGATTCATCCAAGTACAGATCAACAGAATAATTTACAGATAATGAAAAAAAGGTACATATCTTTTAAAAAAAAAACCCACATTACTAATTAAAGCACCTATTGATTAGAAATGGATACATTTCTTGTTGTTGGAGTTTGATACATGTATTCAATTTGTACCGTTAAAGTAAAGGGGTGGGGGAGATTCTTATTGATTTCTGAATTTGACACTTGTTAACATGCTATTTTGTATCAGTGACATATGATTGGCTTTAAATGCCTGAACACTGGCAGTACAAGCACATTTTTTTTTCTCTTTTCATTTCTTGTACCAAGCTCTTGATGTCATATAAAATATCTTCCTGGAGAGTACATTGATGGTGCTTTTATCATAATTATGATTATTATCACCTACTCCCATCATTTGGGACCATCCATTTTCTTGCTGTATGAAAGGAATAGCTTTTTAAGTCACATGACCTTTTTAAAAGAGTAGAAATTGGAAAATAAGTTGAAACTTCCATCTGAACTGACCTTTGACTTAAATATAGCTGCAGCCTTTTCAGAGATTGCCAATCTCAGTGTGAGACAATATATTTTTTCCTTTCAAAACTTTTTCTTTAGAAAGCTATTTCATAAAAAAATGAAAAATAATTAATAGGTCCTATGAAAAGATGAGGGGCCAAGTTCTAATTATAGCTGTGAATTCATTGTGTCTGTCAAAGTGGGAGAGGAGCATTTGTAAAACTATAGCACTCTGTAAAACGTAATTGCAAAACTGATCTGTAAATCAGCCAGTGTATCCAGTTCTCTCAATTCCAGGAAGAGAGATGGTCATCACTGCCAATGTTAAGCATTCCTAAGTAAGGATCTAGCCCACTACCCACTATAATTTAAATACTGAATACTCTGTCAAAGTTTGAGCCTTTTAATGTTAGTAAGCTCAGTTAAGAGTGCTTTACATTTGGACAATTTAAAGGCTCCTGTGGCAGATCTAGCATCTAATCCATGAGTGAATCTTACGGGATTTGCATTATTGACTGATGAATAATACTGACTTGAAACAAATGTTTAACTCTCATTTACAAATGAGTGTTGAGGGAAATTCAGAAACTGTTTAAAAAGTCTAATGAAATACTTGAAAACAAATTACTCTTGAGAAAGTATAAGCTTTCCAATTTAGGCAGTCCTTCAAAAGATAGCTCATGGATTTATTCTAAAATATGACTAAATTTTCTATTTTTTTATTTTGAAGTGCTTCAGGTGTGTAGAATTGTGCAGAAAATAGTATAGCAGATGCTCACTCATACGTCTACCATCCAGACCCAAACTATATTACATCTGCCATAATTTTTTTCATATCATTTTTGTTTTTAAGGAAATAAAATTGAGAAAACTAAAGCTAAAGCTCTTCCTTTGTCTCTTCAACTATCCTGAAATTTATGGAAAGTGTTCCCATATGAATTTTTAAATTTTTAACAATTTAAAGTATCATTTGGATATTTAGAATTGTTTTAGGTACTGAATTGTTTTAAGTACTTAAAATGAATATGAGCAGTATTATGTTGTACTTATGTTGTCTTATGCAACCTTTTTTATTCACTTTTTTTTTTTAATTTTTTTTTCAACGTTTTTTATTTATTTTTGGGAGAGAGACAGAGCATGAACGGGGGAGGGGCAGAGAGAGAGAGGGAGACACAGAATCGGAAACAGGCTCCAGGCTCTGAGCCATCAGCCCAGAGCCTGACGCGGGGCTCGAACTCACGGACCGCGAGATCGTGACCTGGCTGAAGTTGGACGCTTAACCGACTGCGCCATCCAGGCGCCCCTTTTATTCACTTTTATATTTTTTTAATTTATTCACATTTATCGATTGGTATGTAGGCAGATAGATTCATCTAGTTTTTCTGTTTTACTTCCTGCTGCTTCAAAAAAAATTATTACAGGAATAAACCAAGTTGTATTGATCCTTACTTTTACTAAAGTTGTTTTTAGTGTTTTACTATTACAAACAGTGCTACAATAAATATATTTGCCCAAACCTCCTTGATAATATGTGTAAAAGTTTCTTTAGGGCAGTGGTTCCCAACAGAAGATGGTTTTGCCCCTAGGGCAATTAGACAATGTCTGGAGACATTTTGGATTGTCATGTCTGGTCAGGGGATACTATTGTTATGAGATGGATAGAGGCCAGGGATACTGCTAAACATCCTACCGTGCACAGGGCAACAAAGAATTATCTAGCCATAAATGTCAATATTACTAAGGTTGAGAAGTTCTACTCTAGGATGTGTAACTAGAAAAACTAAATAGAGAGTTGTACTGTGATCATGGATATTGAATTCAGTAGCCTAAAGGTAACAGTTCCTCTCAAATTAATCTATAAATTCAGTCTAGTTCTAGTTAATATTCCCATATGGTTTTACACAGAATTTGACAAACACATTCCGTAAGTATATTTTTCAGTCTTCCCAGCACTATCAGTGGGTCTAAAGCACACTGCTCTGATGGCTCAAATTCATAAATTTGGAACATACAAAGGTTGTCTGATTATCTTCCAATAGTGTGTTTTTCAAAAAAGAATTTTTCTCAGGCTGGATTTGGTGTGGTATCATTTGACCCAGTTGGTGCCATGTTTCTTTTTCTTAAAGTACTTATTTGGCCTTAACACTTGCAGCCTTTTCAGCTCCTGTAGGCTATAGTGCCTATCATTAACATTTAAAACTTCAGCATAGACTGGTTATAGGCTCCAAAGGCTATATAACGTCAACTCTAGGGGCAATCAGTGCCCTAAATGAGAATCCACGTTCTAGATAGCATTATTTCAGAAAGAAGCACACCTCAGAAGTTAATTTCTCAGCTTTCCTAGCCATCTGTGTCTTCATCAACTCTTGAAATTTTACTAAACATTACATTTAATGTCAGAAATGAGTTTTCATTGTTAAATTAGCACAATGAATAGTAAAATGGGCTCTCCTTGGTGAAATAAATGTGGTTTGAAGTTTACACAGTGCGGTTATTTAAAGGTTTTATTTTGGTTTTAGAGAATCATCTCTTTCTCTCTATGCATTCAGTTCAATATTCCTGTTGTTTTTCTGTTGTGAATTATAAAAACAAAACAAAACAAAACAAAACCTTGGCTTTGATTACTTCCACTAGGGAATTATAAACTTCCTCACAGAATCTTCGAGGTCTGCTACACATTGCAAGTTTCTGCTAAGTTTACCATTTCCCCAAGGCCCTAATGAAGTTGGAACTAGATCTTAATTATTGTTGTAACCTTGTTGACCAACACTGGTATCATAATATATTTGGCCTGGAGTGGTCCATTCTGACAGCTTCATTATCAGCTTGGGAGCTGTGGCTGGTTGTTGTGGTAGTCAATTGTTCCTTCTCTTTAAATTTAATGGTTTCACAAATAAATAGAGTGCTGAGTACTATAGTCCCCTTCCATGATTATATGTTCTGATTCCTCTGGGTTTATATAATATAGTAATTGTTTATTTAGTTTACTCATTCATTTGACTGATTACTGAGCACCAACCTGGTTTAGGATCTTATCTCACCTGCATATGTCAGGTTACCTCATGAGGCCTGGGATTTTCTTCTATATTGCTTTTTTACTAGTTGTCTCCTCTTTGAAACTCCTGTGTTAGGTACCCCTCCTAAGGGCTCCAGTTCACTCTGTGCTTCTCTACAAATAGCATTGGTGCCACACTGGAATGTTAACTGCTTAGCAGTGATATAAATTCAGATTACCTGGTTCCAAATCCTAGCTCCATGACCCAAAGGAAGTTATGTATTTTCTCTGAGTTTTTATTTCTTCATCTATTAAATGGAAATAATAATCTACCTATCTAATAGAGTTGTGATAATTATATTAACTCATTCAGCATATAGTTATGAGGGACTACTATGTCTGTCAGTCCATGATTCCTAGTACTGGAGATAGGGTAAAGGACAGAACAAAATCCCAGTCCTGCTTACACTTTAGTAGGAAAGAGACAATAAACATATAAAGATGTAGCATGTCATGGGGCTAGAGAGTAACTGAGAGTATGTATTAGACAGGAGGGGACATTGACTAGAAACTGAATGAAGATGAAGAGCACTGATAAAAAAAGCAAGGTTTTTGGAGGGTACAGTGGGGTGAGGGTGGGGTGGGATGTAAAGATCAGTCCTGGCCATGTGAAGTCTGAGATTCCCATTATTCATTGGAGTGGAGAAGTTGAGTATCTGGTTTTATTACAGGCTGAATTGTATCCACCCAAATTCATATGGTGAAGTCCTAATCCCAGTTCCTCATCATGTGACTTTATTTGGAGAGGGGTCTATAAAGAGGTAATCAAGGTAAAATGGGTGGGTCCTAATCCAACACAACTGGTTTCTTATGAGAAGAGGAAATTAGGACACAGACATGCACAGAAGGAGGACCAAGTAGAGACAGAGGAGCCAAGGAGCAAGGCCTTAGAAGAAACCAATCCTGCTGACCCCTGGGACTTCTAGTCTCCAGAACAGTCTGAGAAAATACATTTCTCTTGTTGAAACCACCCAGTCTGTGTTATTTTGTTATGGCAGCCCTAGCAAAGAAATTGAATAGCTGAGTAGGCAGTCTACTGTTCGAGGCACACAAAGGATGCTGGAGGGATTGGTACATGGAAGGAGTTTAAAATTACCGAGAGCAAATAGATCACCTAGGAAGGTATGAGGCCAGAGGTGAGAAAAGATCTGAGAGCTGAGGCCTGACACGCTCCCACATTGAGACATCAGGGAGATGAAGAGGAACTAGCAAAGGAGATGGAAGAGGAGCGGCTGATGAGATAAGAGGACAGCAGGGGAGTGGTGTTCAGGAAGGCAAGTATAGGAAGTATTTCAAGACAGACGGAGAGGTCGACTTTGTCGAATCCACCTGAGAGTTTGAGCAAGATGAGGACTGACAAGGGTTCAACTGAATTTGGCAACTTGATGAAACTTAGTGACCCTGAGCACCGTGATTTCAGTGGATTACGGGAACAAAAGCCTAAATTGTGTCATTTCAGGAAAGAAGAGGAGAAGATGCAGATGCAGAGACGGTGAGAGTAAAGACAATTTATTCAAGGATTAAATACGATAAGACGTTTAAAGTGCTTAGAACAGTTCCTGGCACACAGTATGCTTTCAACCAATGTTAGCTACTGCTTGTAATATCCTCATTATTGTTATTATTTACCACTTGGCCGCAAGCTTCACAAGGGTAGGGACGTGACTATTTTTGTTGAGGTGTTTATTTTCAGAACCTAGTGTAGCATGTAGACTCCTCTTTCACTCATATAGAAAAGAAGACTCAAATAAATCTTTTGGTAGACCGATGAAGATTCACTCTGCCACAAAGGAGAAACTGCTAGTAGCTCTCTAGCTAAAAATAACTGTACCATAGAGCATCTTTTAAAAAGGCCAGTTTAAGGATGCCTGGGTAGCTCAGTTGGTTAAGTGTCTGACTTTAGCTCAGGTCACGATCTCACAGTGTGTGGGTTTGAGCCCCGCATCGGGCTCTGTACTGACAGCTCAGAGCCTGGAGCCTGCTTCAGATTCTGTGTCTCCCTCTCTCTCTGCCCCTTCCCCACTCATGCTTTGTCTCTCTCTCTCTCTGTCTCAAAAATATGTAAATATTAAAAAGGCCAGTTCACTTCTTTGGAACTTTGGTACAAGCTCGCAGAAGAGATACACAAGCAAAGGAGGCCCTCACTCAGAAGTAGTCAAAACTGAATGTTATCTAGCAAAAGGTAGTGTCAGTAGCAGAATTTTGAGACAAATATTGTTGAGAAGCAGAACAGCACACACAGACACACACAGACAAACGCAAATGCACACACATACATACACTCATGGTAAGGGAGAGAAGAACCTGAGAAAAGGGAAAGAAAGACATGGTTTTCTCTGATCAGTTTGCTGGGCAGGTCAAGAAGAGTTTCATTACATTCTGTCCTCCTGACAATGGTATTCCTACTGTAGGAATACACAGTTCACTCAGTGCTCAGTTCACAGAGCACTCTCACATATGTGACCTCATGTATCCTTCTCAACAGCTCTCTGAAGAAGGCATTGTAAACTTTATTTTACAGAAGAGAAAATTAAGGTTCTTAATTGCAGAAGGTTCTGCAACTTGTTTATTGTCAGACAGGGAGATTTAGTTAGGCTCCTTACTTATTTAGCACTTGATTGTGACTTCAACATAGCCATTCTTAAATTGCTGAATTTGAAGAGTACTCCTCTGGGGTGATTTTTTCCCAGGACTGCCCCCCTTTTCCTCCACCATACACTTTCTTATTTCTCTTTAGAAAAGCCTTGAAATGGTGTTAAAGAGCCCCTTTGTCTTCTTTTATAATGAATGTTTATTATAGATTTAATGTAATATTGAAATCAATGCCACACATCCTTGGCTCTTTAGCTTATTAAGAATTTGGTAAACAAAACAAACAAAACAAATCTGTAGAAATCTCATTATGATCCAATTCTCAGAAATGTTAATTCAGGTAAATAAAATAAGACAAAAAATCTTTAATTTTCACTGTTTAAACAAAGCTCATGAAATTTAAGGCATTGTATGCTGAAGCACAACATTGGTTGAGAAGGGGCTAGGTTACTTTGTTCATGGACGATGTAGGTTTTACATAGCGGCACTTGGCTCAAATGCCTACACTTGAAAGTCCAAGGTGCTAGACTCTGATACATCCTGGTTAGGGGTGGGTACAACCTCACGATCACAGGAAGATTTCAGATTGATCCATGTTGAATTTCCTTTCTCCCTGAAAGGCTGACACCTTCAGCTAAGTGGCTGAATGAGCATCAGATGGGTTTAGAAAGAGAGGAATACAAGAGGTAACTTGTCCTGGGCAGTCACCAAAGGACTGGTCTGAAAAGAAGAAAAAATATGTTCGTGGTCTTTTCAATACGTTGTGGACTGCTAAAGAAACTGTCTCTATCCAACCCTGTTGGCATGGAAAGGCTAATCCACAATGCCCTAAGGAAGGGTGCTTTACTCAGAAATGTGGCATTCAGTTTCTGTAACCCTGCATGGAAATTCCTTTTAATGCTGTACATTTCACAAAATGCAGTAATTGCCTTGGGGTATAATGAATTACAAAAGATGGGAGTAATCACAAAGAAAGAGCATAAAGATGAGGGAAATGCATAGAAACCTCATTGTTTCCAATGATCATCAAAAATAGGTCAGACAACAACTTCTGCTTTGATGTTTTCGTGTTTTTATTTTTAAGGAATTCTGTAGCAGTGAAATGTAACCTCAGCAAATGAAAACTAGGCTCAGTAAAGAGCCAGAGAACTCCTTACAGGAAGAGTGTGGGATGAGTCATTTTCATGAATTATTTGAATAGAATCTCAATTTTTATGATTTCCATAAAATGTTTTTCTTAGTTTTACTTTTCTTTCAGTTTGATCCGCTAAACTGGGTATAGACAGGTGGGAATGATTTTACATGGAAATTATGCTCATATCTTCTTTGGCAAAATTAGAGGCATTCTTATCATACATTGTAGGCAACATGAAGAGGGGAGTGGTCATATAGACCTGGTTTTAACATTGGTTTCTACCACTTGCTAGCTGTGTAAAATGGGATGATTATAATGTCTTATGCTGTTTACAGGAGGATATAAGGAAGTAATGTATGCCAAACTCCTGATATATCTGGAGTATGTAGGGGGCTACTTTATCATCTCCTGAAATAGTCATCAAATGCCCAGAGGAAACTGTGTGTGTGTGTGTGTGTGTGTGTGTGTGTGTGTGTGTGTGGTAGTGGGTGGGATTGTTTTGCGCTACTGGAGAGATGAATTTCTGCTCTGGATGAAGTTAGGCATGTAGACAGACATACTTCGTGCGGCCACTTAAGAGAAGCTGAAACTCCCAATATCCCATCTTACCTGTGACCTTCAGCCTTTCTTCTCAACAAGAGGTCTAGTTTTCATCACTTTTGTACTTTTAAGGTTTTGATAAACAAAAGAGCCAGAAAAAAAAGAAAGATCCAAGACTCAGTGGGATGTACACAGTTCACTCCTCTCTGCCTCTCTCATTCTGCCTGTCATAAATTCTTGGTAACTGTTAAGATGTCTCAAATGTATCAGCAGTTAAGCATGAGATTATTGTTTGTGGTAGACCTGCACCACATGCTGCAGAGATTATATCATAAACTCTTAATTTCAATTCTGTTGCAGGGGAAGAAATCATTTTCCTCTACCCATCTTTGGTTCTTTGACTGAGGCTGTGCAAATTAGATGGGTGAAAGACAGATTACAAGAGAAAACAAACAAGTTTATTAACATATGTATCTTGCACGCACGAAAATACTCAGTGATGAGTAACTCAAAGGGGTGGTTAGAACTTGGGCTTATATAGCATCTTAGAAAAGAACAACAATTTTGTAGAGGAGTGACAAGTAAAAAAGAACTTTGAACTTCTAAGGGCAGCAAATTTTGGGGAGGCAAATATATGGGGAAACTAATGGAAGATAAGGGCTAGTTAGTAAGGTTTGTTCGTGTAGACTCTTGGTGCTATCTTGTCTCTGATGACAAGGTTGTTATCCCCTTCATGGTATGTTCTGTTTACAGGTGGATAAAGGGAAGGCAGAGAGTTCAGCCTGTGCTTTGTCTCAAATGCTTTCAGCTCAAAATAGTCCTATGCTGGAGGACTACATTGGGGTGGTATGCTCTGAACCCGTTCAACTCACTAATAAATGTGAACTCATCTGCAGTTCAGATGCGGTAGACGTAGTTTCAATTCTGTGTTGAGAAGTCTTTCTGCAAATAAACATAAACCAAATTAAAAAAAAAAAAAAGAAAAGTCTTTCTGCAATGCTGGTGAGACTCATTTGGACACTGTCACTCACCCATTGACTCCCTCTTGTCAGCAGTATATGCAAATTACCCTCTAGTTTAAGAAATGAATATTCATGGAGACGATGATGATATAACCAAGTTGGAAAGGCATAGCTAATGCTATTGGGCAGCTATCTCTCCTAGGATCAACTCAGAACAGGGATAGGGATGTATTCACCACACACACACACACACACACACACACACACGTATGTATATAACCTTTAAATGTTTTTTCATGTTTTGCCTATAGTAAAAGAGATATCCTTTCTTAATATAGATCCCAGAAAGAAAATTTATCAAATTCTTTTAGGTTCCACATCTGTAAAAAGGAGATAAGCTCACTACAAGCATTGATGCAGTAAAGTCTACCCAATTTTCGAAATGAACTCTAAATTCCCTGTGTGCTGTTTCTGCCTATATCATCTATTCAGCTACTATAAATGCATGTCACTTCCCTTTACCTGCATTGAGGCAGTTTAATGCTTATTTTCAATATTTAGGTAGATGGCTTCATACAGTCTTTCATTTCATTTTAGTTTATAAAATTTTAGATATTCACCAACATGCCATTGGGCACACCTCTAAACCAGCCTTCAAAACATTTTCTGTTGAAAAACTGATAGGACTCAGACAGTTGCCTGAAGCAAATATATGCATCCTCTGAACGCCGATGAATATACAGAGAGGGAGAAAAGGAAAAGAGAGGAGGGGAGGGGAGGGGAGAGGAGGGCAGAGGAGAAAGGGGAAAAGGGGAAAGGGGAAAGGGGAAAGGAGAGAGGGGAAAGAAAAAGACTGACCAGGGGAAGAAAATGACATGTTTGTATTTAGACCTATTGACTTGTTTTCATTAAGTCTGTCTGCACTAATCATAGTAGCTGGGCTTCAGGCTGGTGCTGTGCAAAGTGAGGCTGTGATAATAATTTTTCCCCTCTCCAGGTGGGTGTTCTCTCCTGCAAATGAGGGCTCTTTCTTTCTAGGATTCAGGCAGAACTCACTAATCAGACTAGCTTTCTCTTGTTACATTCTTATTCTGAACTTCTTATACCCACCAACCAAAACACATTTTCTTTTAACTCTCTGGCCCTCAGTTTGTCAGGACTGAGACTTCATCAACCTAAAGAGAGGTACTAGTAAGTGAAGTAAATTTCCTTTCATAGTTTTGCATTCACATTTTTATCCTAGGAGGACAAGGACTTACCTACAGAAGTAATGTGAGTGTTCCAGATATTAGATGCTTGAATGTAGACTACTTTTGTAGTGTGACTTCCTAATAATAAGCTCTCTCTTAGATTATGATTACGGGTTGCCATGAACACTATGGGACAGGTGCCACTGATGTCCCAATTTTACAGATGATGCAATAGCACTGAGAGTTAAGTGACTTACCCAAGGTAAGTTGGATACCTCTGTTGACTCTTGTCTAGCATTTTCTCCAAATCTATTTGAATAGGAAGCAAAAACTTAGTGTTGAAACCAGTTATCGTTCTTGTTGTGCACTCTTGTAACACAGCTGTCAGTTTTTTAATGGGGCTCCTGGATCCAAGGACTGGACTTACATTTTGGCCCAGACTCCAGTTATGTACACATCTCTCTGCCTGGCCAGTCGCCAGAACTTGTTAATGAACAGGTCTAATGTCTGACTTGTTTTGCTGTAAATAATCTTGCCTGCATTGTGGATGAATCTCAAGTATACCAACAGGTTCTTTCCATGCACAGGAGTATTATTCTATATATCCTACAGGTGCTGGAAACAGATCTACAGAGATTTGTGGTTTGCTTCAAGTTTCATAGACTACTTAAAGCTCCACTAGAAAGCATGGAAGGAAAATTTTCCTATTCATAGGTCTGAAAATTAAACACTGAAAATGAACTGTTATAAATATGTTCAAAGAAGACATTTATCTCAAGGGCCTTGCAGTCTTTGATCAATGGCTTTTAATTTTTTAAGTTTATTTATTTATTTTTGAGAGAGAGAGAGAGAGAGAGAGAGAGAGAGAGAGAGAGAGACAGCATGAGTGGGGAAGGGGCAGAGAGAGAAGGAGACAGAGTATCTGATGTGGGCTCTGCCCAGACAGCAGAGAGTCCAATGTGGGGCTTGAACCCATGAACCAGGAGATCATGACCTGAGCTGAAAGCAGACACTTAACCAACTGAGCCACCCAGGTGCCCCTCTGTTCAACAGCTTTTAAAGACTGAATGTGAATACCGATGGCTATGCTCTGTCATCACCTAGCTAATCTCTAAACACTCTGGGTCCCACGTGTTTGAATAGTTAACTGTGACCCTTTCCTTGCACAGCGTGTGCCTGCCGAATAATGGTTGATCTAGTGTGTTCACCCCCTAGGTTTGTTTCACTCTTGTTAAGTGATAGGAACTCAAGAGGTGGGAATTTTTGTTTTTGGTGATGCTAGGGATTCAGAGTGGAGGTGTTCCGTTATGTTCTTCATATAAACATGTGGCTGGGGTTTGTGGGAAAGAGTGAGTCCATCAGAGAACTGGCTCTCTTCTTTCTCTTCATAAAGAAGTGCTTAAAAACAATGCTTCTGCACCAAATATCCTGGTTCTCTGCGGCAGTGCCAAATCCTGTAGTACAGTCATTATTTAAAAGCCATGTGTCCTGAAGTCAACATGTTCTTGTGGATACTGCTACAATTGGAAGCAAGATGAATTTATAGGAAAAACATGTTAAAATATAAACATGTATTAATAGCTTCAAAGAGCTGGAACTTAAAGTAACACATTCAGAATCACTTTCCCTTATTTCTAGAAGCCCATGGCTATTTATTAAAATAATATGCAATTATACACTAAGAACATTGGGTGTGGGTACTTTATTCACAAGTTATGTGTTGGGTCCTTTCTTGCCCAGTGCCTAGTATATAACAGGCACTCAATAAATGTTTTCTTATCATGAAACTGAAACCTCTAGGCATTAAAGATGAAATTGATAAAATTTTAAAAGCCATACTTTTGTGTGCTTATTCCCTATTTTATGCGATCATTCCACACTGGCAACTATTTCCCCACTCCTCCCCCGCCCCACATTGGATGAATTGAGGACATTCTTTACTTTAAGTGGAATAATTATAGAGATGTTACAAACCTTACTTGCATACATTAGCAAACCAGATGTATGGATGAAAGCATCGTTTTCACTACATGCTCCCATTTGCCCAAAGGATTGATGTGTGTTTCTTTTAATCAATTCCTTTATTGGTTTTCACTGTGTACTTTGGCTTTTTTAGAGATACAGATACAGTCCTTCTAGGTAGTCAAATGTCTGCCTAGACTGTGAAGCTCAAGTATGGTTTAAGTGGTCCTGAGATGCTATTACCAAAATAAATAGATTGCATTTATTAAAGTGAAAGACTAAGCATTTGATAGAATTATTCAAAGGGTAGAGCAATGAAGCTAGTAAGTCTTTTGTAGACTGGAATGCTTTTTGATCTTCATTTCCCTTTTATTAACAGCTGCATATCTTCATATTAGGGTAAGTGAGGCTAAGAAGCTCTCTTCAAAATATGTTACTTATACTGATCAGACAATTATCACAGATTATGTAGATCTAGTATATTCAGTAAAGCTGACTAGAGCATTTGAGTATTACTATATTCTTGTAGTAGGATAATACAAAGTGATGAACTAGTAAGAAGTAATTCACTAATTATTTGGGATTAGTAGTTTTGATGTCATTATTGATTTGAATTTGGTCTCATTACCTCCAAGTGGTATACTAAAGTAGTATTAACTGAGCATCTATTTGTACATTATATAAGATGGGCGCTGACTTACTAAGGTCAACAAAAGTTACTCTGTTTTGTGCGTAGGGAAAAAAAATAATTTCCCCCTCTCCTTCTGAATTCTTGGCTAAGACACCTGTAATAAAAAGCAAGTTAATAAGAGAAAAACAAGTTTATTAACATGTTTGCCTCATATACACACGGGAGATACCCAGGGGAAAATGAGTAACTTGAGGTGGCTTTGAACTTTTGACTTATATAGCATCTTCCACACACACACACACACACACACACACACACACAAATTTCTGGAAAACATGGCAGGACAAAGGACAACAGTTTTAGGCTTCCAAGGAAAAAGATAAAGCGTAGTTAGAAAGTTTGTTACGTAAGATTCCTCTGGTACTGTCTATAGACTGATAGAGTCTTAATCTCTCTAGGTGATTAACTTTTGTCCTTTTTGGTAGAGAGTGCGGGAGGGACATCTTTGAAAATTTATGTCCAGATTTTACACAAATAGGGGCTGGGTAGGAGGATTTTTTGTGTTTGCTTCATCTCAAAACAGTTCTTATGCCAAAGCGGCATATTTTGGGTAGCATATTCTGTTACCCTTCATTAGGAAACTGAATAAATAAATGCCCATGAGATCACTACATAAATATCACATGCAAAGATATTCTGAGCATAGGTATATATACATTGGGAAAATTCTAAATATAACCAGCCAAAAGTGTTTTTAGTAATAATGCACAGGAAATTCTAGTACACTGTTTCTTTTTCATTTTGATCACATAAAACCTTTGCATCCATTTGACTGTTCTACTTCTCAGCAAGATATTATAGTACTCTAGGGCCCTGGCAAACCATCTAAAATAGAGGAGAGAATGAGCTAGAAGAATCATGCTCAATGATTACTTACTCGACAGTTTTCAGGAGCTAAAATGTCAGTGATTTTTTTTGAAGTCTTATTTTCCTTAATTTGCAAACAATTTACCTTAAATTTCATTTCTGTCAACCCTGGAAAACATTTATTAAATAAGTCGGCAAACTACATTTTCTTCTAACTTGATATTTTTTCCCATAAATAACATAAGACCATCACAATAAACTAAAAGCCATAACTTGTGCACATTTCTTATATTATCAACACAAGTTTAAATATGATAGCAGAATTTGAAGTAATTTATGACTTTTTATGATTTGACCAAGTGGTTTTAAATGCTATTTTGGATCTTGCCCATGAGATGTGTGGATTTTTTAATATAGCAACCTAATAGGATTGAAAACTCCCTGAAGGAAGATATATTACAGGTCCTCAGTAGTTTATCCATGTTTCCGAAAGTCAAAAAGCTTTGAAAACTATAAGTTTTTTCCTTTTTATTTGGTTGTGAATCTTGACGTGATTTGAACTTATTTTGTGGCCAAACATGAACTGAATGTGAGGTTGTTTTGGTCACTAATTATTTTACTAATGTGAATATTTATACATTATGTTGCAGAAATATTATTAGGTTTCATTACAGGTGTTACTGTAGACCTACTGGAATGTTACTAAATATAAGATAAATGAGCAACATTACCTCTATAAAAGTAGAAAAAAATTGCATTTTTAAATGTTGATTTATTTCTTTTTAAAAATTTTTTATGCTTATTTATTTTTGAGAGAGAGAGACAGCATGAGTGGGGGAGGGACAGGGAGAGGGAGACACAATCTGAAACAGACTCCAGGCTCTGAGCTGTCAGCACAGATCCCAGTGTGGACCTTGAACCCATGAACCATGAGATCATGAATGAGCTGAAGTCAGACGCTTAACCAACTGAGACACCCAGGCACCTCCAAAAAATTACATTTTAAAACACATCAGTTTCCATGAATGAACTGTCAGATTGTGGCTCTGTATTACCATTAGTTCTATTTTATTTTATATTTTATATTTTTTTTTATTTTTTTAAGTTTCTTTATTGTTTTTGAGAGAAAGAGAACATAAGCAGGGTGGGGGCAGAGAGAGAGAGGGGAGAGAGACAATCCTAAGCAGGCTCTGCACTCACAGTGCAGGGATCGAACTTACAAACTGTGAGATCATGACCTGAGCCAAAATCAGGAGTCGGACACTCAACTGACTACCCAAACACCAAACCTCCCCCCATTAGTTTTATTTTAAGGCATCTTGTCAAATAAAGACTTGTGCACTATAGTTTCTATATGTGTATTTATGACATGGTCTGAGTCTGAATATGCATTTAGGCCAGAGCTAATTGCACCATTCTAGATCATTTTCCTGCATTTTTCTGTGTACTGAGGAAATGGTGTATCTGTGGCTGAACCTTGAACTCTGCTTTATAAATATTTTTGAAGCTGTCCAAACAGGAAGCAAAGCGATGGGTTCAAAATCATGTCCAAAGCTCACTGGCTTCTGAGCTGAATTAAGTGAATTTGAGACTCACTCATGTGAGTCTCTATCCTTATATAAGTGTTTTTCTCTACTGTAAATAGTTTGCTAGCCCTCATGAGATAACCCATCCACTGCAATGCTTTTTCTTATATGAGGCTTACCACTGGGAAGAGAAGAAAAAAATTCAGAATATTCCAGACCGACTTAGAGAACTCTTCCTGTTACAGTACAGTTAAAGGGTAGCTAATAAGAGAAAGAGGAAGAGAAGAACATAACTGAACATCTCCAATGTGACATGTGCTTCCTTTTATCTACTCCTAATGGTAACCATTTGAAGGGGAATTATCCCTATTTTACATCTAAAGGAAATGGAGGAGGATGCCTGAGTAGCTCAGTCAGTTAAGTGATTAACTCTTGATTTTGGCTCAGGTCATGATCTCATGGTCATGGGTTTGAGTCCTGTGTTAGGCTCTGTGCTGACAGCACTGAGCCTGCTTAGGATTCTCTCTCTCCCTCTGTCTCTGCCCTTCCCCGCTCATGCGTGCTCCCTAAATAAATAAATAAACAAATAAACAAATGAAGGAAATGGAGGTTCAGGAATATTAAATGCCTTGACCAAGTTCTAGAGCCAGAAGCTCCAGAAGCCAGTCCCCTTACCTGAAACCATGTTTCTATAATGCCAAAGTGCTATGCAGCCCTCCCAAGGTTAATGCCGTAGAAGGCTTGTAACCAACTGAACATCTGATATAAGCATGTGTTTGTGGTCATGGGGTATGCATTGAGAAACATGCCCCAGGCAAGTCTTATGGATTTTGAGAGTGCTTTGGGATGAGATCTGAACCTTCCTCAAAGACTTACCACCCCACCCCCATTGACTCCGAGTGCAGGCGCTCTCACATTCTCATACAGTTCCAGGCTTCGCACTTGCTCCTGCCCTGTCTGGAAAGCTCATCTTCTCCTCTGTCACTGGGTTAACTCCTTCATGTCCTTAGACACTCAGCTCAGGGAGCCTCAACCCCAGAAGTGCTTAGATGCCCTTCTCCTGTGCTCCATGGGACCCTCTGTTTTCCTTTACCATAGTGCCAATCATTCCATTTGGTAGAGTTTCATTCTACTTTTCTTTGGTCTCGTATTTAGGTGCGAGACTCTAAAGGGTGGGATGATGATTTTACTTTTTATTTCACTTATTCTTACTGAATATAATTTTCACAGTACTAAGTACTCAATGAAATTAAATGGATTGCTGTTAATTAAATTCTACAAATAGAGAAAAATATGATTTTATCCCTTTGGCATAATATTCTCTCTGTCTTTTCCTTTGAATCAACATATGTGTGGTTTTGTAAATAGGGTAAGACAGCTTACTGAGATGAGAGAAATGCCCTATGCTAAGTAAAATCAGCAGTAACACATTCAGTAATCATGAGAAAAGTCCCATTTTTTTCTTTACTCAAATGAGGTCTGCTCTGATACTATGAAATAATTATAAAAATACATTTAAAAAAAACCCTACACTTGAATGCCTTCTGCTTTAAAGGTTCTCACTTACGTTCATACTGAATTTTTAGTTTATGTTTTCTGAGAGTGCAACCATATGTTCAAACAATTGTTTTGACTGTGAAATTCCTTAGAAGTGATCCCAAAATACTGAGGTGACAGTTGGGAACCTGTACTGATGCTCTGGGCTCCTTTGAAAATACGTGGAGTATCAAATTCCTCAGGACAGACTGCAGGCATCACTAGCCTTTGGAACAATTGCACATCATAGATTTTTACCTTGTCATTTCTCAGTGTGGTGCTCTCTTGCCCCATAATATCATGACTGTCCCACAGTAGTTTGTTAGAGCAAAACACAAGTCTTTGAATTTGAGATTGGAGAGGTGGTGGGATCAGGTTTTGTTTTGTTTTATTTTCAGTCTGGGATATGCTCACTGTATATCTGTGTATCTCAACATCCACATAGTTTATTATGCATTTCTCATTCTGTTATAAAAGCCAAAACGTGACTGCAAATTACTTATAACCAATAATACCCTGCGTCTCACTGGGGAGAAAAAAGTGAATACCAAGGAAAAAGGAAAACAAATGTCTTGCTTGGTTCTAGTGATATTTTTCTAGCATATACTATATAATGGTATGCATGTTTCCTGCTTTAATGGACTTATGAATTTCCGTATTACTAAATACAGTTTTATTGTTGTGCCAACACATACAAATTGTTAGACTAGAGCCTGTTGTCAATATACATTTCTGAGGAACACTGCATCATGATCGTTATTTATTTTCCATGTGAACAGATGCTCTTCTGTTTTGAGATTATACTAAAAATTTTGGACTAGCGTATAGTATTCCAGTTTGAATGCAGAATTTATCTCTGGATTTTTGAGATAAAGAGGTCTTTACTCAAGGAGACTGATAGTTTTACCACGAACATGGAATCAATGAACACAGAAAACCTGACAATCACTCTGAGGCCTTCACAAGTTGGAAAGGCAAAGGTGCTTTGACCTTCTACCCCTAGTGCTCTTCTCCTTTGGATATTCCTTAACAAAGCACTATGTGGTCCTGCAATGAATGTCTTTACCTCTATCTGCAATATGATTGCAGATATATGATTACTGGTATATATGATTATTTGTGTTTCATTTTAATGCAATATTTTAACTAAACGGAACGTGGAAATGGATGTTCCTAATATCATCCAGTTGTTTGTTTTCCCTTTAGTTTTTAAGACATTGACTTCTCTTGCTTTTTATTCTATCTCTTGGACTATATTTTTTTGAATTAGCCTCAGAATATGGTTTTTATGCAGTAGGCAATGAATGAGGGGTCGTGGGAGGTTTTTGAACATGCAGCGGATATGACTGGGGATGGCTTTTGGAAAATGAACCTGGTCCCATTTTGTAGAATGGATTGGACCTGGGAGAAGTAGAAAATAGGAAGCTTGATTGGGAGGCTGTCATAATTTCAGTGAGAGACCATAGAAGATCACATCAGGGCTGTGTCAGTGGAAAGAGGAAGATGTAATTGTGCAGAGACAAGACTTGATGTTGTATAAGCAATACAATGTATGTGGCAAGGGAGAAAGAGATGCCAAAAGTGATTCTGAAAGTTTGGGTCTTATTGATTTCAAGAATCATGGTAATAATTCAAAAATAGGGAATATAGGAGGAAGAGAAATTTATTTTCAAAGACATAGGTTCAGTTGTGTTTTATTTTTTATATATTATTTTATTTATTTTTCATTAACTTGTTTTATTTTTTATTTTTTTTAATTCGCATCCAAATTAGTTAGCATATAGTGCAACAATGATTTCAGGAGTAGATTCCTTAATGCCCCTTACCCATTTAGCCCATCCCCCCTCCCACAAGACCTCCTGTAACCCTCTGTTTGTTCTCCATATTTATGAGTCTCTTCTGTTTTGTGCCCCTCCCTGTTTTTATATTATTTTTGTTTCCCTTCCCTTATGTTCTTCTGTTTTGTCTCTAAAAGTTCTCGTATGAGGGAAGTCATATGATTTTGTCTTTCTCTGACTGACTAATTTCACTTAGCATAATACTCTCCAGTTCCATCCACGTAGTTGCAAATGGCAAGATTTCATTCTTCTTGATTCCCAAGTAATACTCCATTGTATGTATATACCACTTCTTCTTTATCCATTCACCCATTGATGGACATTTGGGCTCTTTCCATACATTGGCTATTGTGGATAGTGCTGCTATAAACATGGGGGCGCATGTGTCCTTTAGAAACAGCACACCTGTATCCCTTGGATAAATGCCTAGTAGTGCAATTCTTGGGTCGTAGGGTAGTTCTATTTTTAGTTTTTTGAGAAACCTCCATACTGTTTTCCAGAGTGGCTGCACCAGCTTGAATTCCCACCAACAATGCAAAAGAGATCCTCTTTCTCCACATCGTTGCCAACATCTGTTGTTGCCTGAGTTGTTAATGTTAGCCATTCTGACAGGTGTAAGGTGGTATCTCATTGTGGTTTTGATTTGTATTTCCCTGATGATGAGTGATGATGAGCATTTTTTCATGTGTCAGTTGGCCATCTGGATATCTTCTTTGGAGAAGTGTCTCTTCATGTCTTTTGCCCATTTCTTCACTGGATTATTTGTTTTTTGGGTGTTGACTTTGGTAAGTTCTTTGTAGATTTTGGATACTAACCCTTTATCTGATATGTCTTTTGCAAATATCTTCTCCCATTATGTTGGTTGCCTTTTAGTTTTGCTGATTGTTTCCTTCGCTGTGCAGAGGCTTTTTATTTTGATGAGGTTCTAGTAGTTCATTTTTGCTTTTGTTTCCCTTGCCTCCGGAGACGTGTTGAGTAAGAAGTTGCTGCGGCCAAGATCAAAGAGGTTTTTGCCTGCTTTCTTCTTGAGGATTTTGATGGCTTCCTGTCTTACATTGAGGTCTTTCATCCATTTTGAGTTTATTTTTGTGTATGGTGTAAGAAAGTGGTCCAGGTTCATTCTTCTGCATGTCGTTGTCCAGTTTTCCCAGCACCACTTGCTGAAGAGACTGTCTTTCTTCTATTGGATATTCTTTCCTGCTTTGTCAAAGATTAGTTGGCCATACATTTGTGGGTCCATTTCTGGGTTCTCTATTCTGTTCCATTGATCTGAGTATCTGTTCTTGTGTCAATACTATACTGTCTTGATGATTACAGTTTTGTAGTATAGCTTGAAGTCTGGGATTGTGATGCTTCCTGCTTTGGTTTTCTTTTTCAAGATCGCTTTGACTATTCGGGGTCTTTTCTGGGTCCATACAAATTTTGGGATTGTTTGTTCTAGCTCTGTGAAGAATGCTGGTATTATTTTGATAGCGATTGCATTGAATATGTACATTGCTTTGGGTAGTATCGACATTTTAACAATATTTGTTCTTCCTATCCAGGAGCATGGAATCTTTTTCCATTTTTTTGTGTTTTCTTCAGTTTCTTTCATAAGCTTTCTATAGTTTTCAGTGTATAGATTTTTTCACTTCTTTGCTTAGATTTATTCCTAGGTATTTTATGGTTTTTGGTACAACTGTAATAAAATCGATTCCTTGATTTCTCTTTCTGTCGCTTCATTGTTGGTGTATAGGAATGCAACCGATTTCTGTGCATTGATTTTATATCCTGCAACTTTGCTGAATTCATGAATCAGTTCTAGCAGTTTTTTGGTGGAATCTTTAGGGTTTTCCATGTAGAGTAGCATGTCATCTGCGAAGAGTGAAAGTTTGACCTCCTCCTGGCCGATTTGGATGCCTTTTATTTCTTTGTGTTATCTGATTGCAGAGGCTAAGACTTGCAATACTATGTTGAATAACAGTGGCAAGAGTGGACATCCCTGTCTTGTTCCTGATCTTAGGGGGAAAGCTCTCAGTTTTTCCCCATTGAGGATGATATTAGCGTTGGGTCATTCATATATGGCTTTTATGATCTCGAGGTATGCTCCTTCTATCCCTACTTTCTTGAGGGTTTTTATCAAGAAAGGATTCTGTATTTTGTCAAATGATTTCTCTGAATCTATTGAGAGGATCATATGGTTCTTGTCCTTTCTTTTATTGATGTGATGAATCACGTTAATTGTTTTGCAGATATTGAACCAGCCCTGCATCCCAGGTATAAATCCTGCTTGGTCGTGGTGAATAATTTTTTTAATGTATTGTTGGATCCGGTTGGCTAATATCTTATTGAGGACTTTTGCATCCATGCTCATCAGGGAAATTGGTCTACAGTTCTCCTCTTTAGTGGGGTCTCTGGTTTTGGAATCAAGGTAATGCTGGCTTCATAAATAGAGTTTGGAAGTTTTCCCTCCATTTCTATTTTTTGGAACACCTTCAAGAGAGTAGGTGTTAACTCTTCCTTAAATGTTTGGTAGAATTCCCCTGGAAAGCCATCTGGCCCTGGACTCTTGTTTTTTGGCAGACTTTTGATTACTATAATTCGATTTCCTTACTGGTTATGGGTCTGTTCAAATTTTCTATTTCTTCCTGTTTCAGTTTTGGTAGTGTATATGTTTCTAGGAATTGGTCCATTTCTTCCAGATTGCCCATTATATAGGCATATAATTGCTCATCATATTCTCTTATTATTGTTTGTATTTCTGCTGTGTTGGTTGTGATCTCTCCTCTTTCATTCTTGATTTTATTTATTTGGGTCCTTTCCTTTTTTGTTTTGATTAGACTGGCTAGTGGTTTATCAATTTTGTTAATTCTTTCAAAGAACCAGTTTCTGGTTTCATTGATCTGCTCTACTGGGTTTTTTTGGTTTCAATAGCATTAATTTCTGCTCTAATCTTTATTATTTCCTGTCTTATACTGGTTTTGGGTTTTATTTGCTGTTCTTTTTCCAATTCTTTTAGGTGTAAGGTTAGGTTGTGTATCTGAGATCTTTCTTCCTTCTTTAGGAAGGCTGAATTGCTATATACTTTACTCTTATGACCACCGTTGCTGCATCCCAGAGGTTTTGGGTTGTGGTGTTATCACTTTCATTGACTTCCATATACTTGTTAATTTCCTCTTTAACTTCTTGGTTAGCCCATTCATTCTTTAGTAGGATGTTCTTCAGTCTCCAAGTATTTGTTACCTTTCCAAATTTTTTCTTGTTGTTGATTTCGAATTTTATAGTGTTGTGGTCTGAAAATATGCACGGTATGATCTCGATCTTTTTGTACTAAGTTAGGGCTGATTTGTGTCCCCAGTATATGGTCTATTGTGGAGAATGTTCCATGTGCACTGCAGAAGAAAGTATATTCTGCTGCTCTAGGATGAAATGTTCTGAATATATCTGTTAAGTCCATCTGGTCCAGTGTGTCATTCAAAGCCATTGTTTCCTTGTTGATTATTTGATTAGATGATTTGTCCATAGCTGTGAGTGGGGTGTTGAAGTCTCCTACTATTGTGGTATTACTATTGATGAGTTTCTTTATATTTGTGATTAATTGATTTCTATATTTGGGTGTGTACACATTTGGCGCATAAATGTTGACAATTGTTAGGTCTTCTTGGTGGATAGACGCCTTGATTATGATAATGCCCTTCTGCATCTCTTGATACAGTCTTTATTTTAAAGTCTAGATTGTCTGATATAAGTATGGCTACTCCAGCTTTCTTTTGTTGACCATTAACATGATAGGTGGTTCTCCATCCCCTTATTTTCAATCTGAAGGTGTCTTTAGGTCTAAAGTGGGTCTCTTGTAAACAGCATATAGATGGATCTTGTTTTCTTATCCATTCTGTTACCCTATGTCTTTTGATTGGAACATTGAGTCCATTGACATTTAAAGTGAGTACTGAAAGATATGAATTTATTGCCATTATGATGCTTGTAGAGTTGGAGTTTCTGGTGGTGTTCTCTGGTCCTTTCTAATCTTTTTTGCTTTTGGTATATATATACCTATATATATCGATATAGATACATATCTATATAAAATTTCTTGCAGGACTTGTTTATGGTCACAAACTCCTTTAATTTTTGTTTGTCTGGGAAACTTTTTATCTCTTCTTCTATTTTGAATGACAGCCTTGCTGGATAAAGCATTCTTGGCTGCATATTTTTCTGATTCAGCACACTGAATATATCCTGTCACTCCTTTCTGGCCTGCCAAGTTTCTGTGGATAGGTCTGCTGCAAACCTGGTCTGTCTTCCCTTGTAGGTTATGGACTTTTTTTTCACTTGCTGCTTTCATGATTCTCTCCTTGCCTGAGTATTTTGTGAATTTGACTATGATATGCCTTGTTAATGGTCAGTTTTTCTTTAATCTAATAGGGGTCGTCTGTGCTTCCTGGATTTTGATGTCTGTGTCTTTCCACAGGTTAGGAAAGTTTTCCACTATGATTTTCTCACATAACCCTTCTACCCGTTTCTCTCTTCCTCTTCTGGGACCCCTATGATTCTGATGTTGTTCCTTTTTAGGGAGTCACTGATTTCTCTAATTCTTAAATTGTGCTCTTTTGCCTTAATCCCCCTCTTTTTTTCTGCTTCATTATTCTCTATAAGTTTGTCCTCTATATCACTGATTCCCTGTTCTGCCTCATCCATCCTTGCCGTCTCTGCATCCATCAGTGATTGCAGCTCAATTATAGCATTTTTAATTTCTTTCTGGCTATTTTTTACTTCTATTATCTCTGCAGCAAGGGATTCTTATCTATTTCGACTCCAGGTAGTATTCTTATTTTTGTGATTCTAAATTCTGGTTCAGACATCTTGCTTGTATCTGTGTTTGTTAAATCCCTGGCTGTCGTTTCTTCATGCTCTTTCTTTTGGGGTGAATTCCTTCTTTTTTTCATTTTGAAGGGAGAAAAGGAATTAATGAAATAGAAAAATTAAAATTAAAAAAATTAAAATTAAAAAATTTAAATTTAAATTAAACACACACACATACACACAAAATCTAATAAATGATGGTATATCCTAGGTGTGTTTTGGTCTGGGTGTTGAAAGTGGTTTGACAGATTAGAGAAAAAAAGGCGGGGGAGAAGGAAATTGTTTGAGAATTTGAGAAAATGAATACGCTGAAGTAGATTAAAATGAGATGATGGTAGTAAAAAAGAATTTGTAAAAATTTACACAAAAGTAAAGAATATAGTATGAAAAAATTAAAGAAAAATATTTTTAATAAAAATTAAAATAAATATGAATTTTTTTTCTTTTTCTGTATTTAAGAAAAAAGAAAAGAAATAAAAAAGAGAAAAAAAGAAATCGTTTGAAAATTCTAAAAAAGTGAATACACTGTAGTAGACTAAAATAAAATGATGGAAGTAAAAAGAATTTGAAATAATTTACATAGAAGCAAAAAATATAGTAAAAAAAATTGAAGAAAAATATTTTTAATAGAAATTGAAAGTAAAAATGAAGTCTTTTACTTTCTGCATTCAAGAAAAAGAAACAAAAAAGAGAGAAAAAGATAAAAAAAAACAAGGAAATCGTTTGAAAATTTGAAAAGGTGAATTCACTAAAGTAGACTAAAATAGAATGATGGAATATAGAGTTTGAAAAAATTTACATAAAAGTAAAAAATATAGTAAAAAAATTAAAGAAAAATATTTTTAATAAAAATTGAAAATGAAAATGAATTTTTCTTTCTGTATTAAAAAAAGAATTGTAGGGGCGCCTGGGTGGCGCAGTCGGTTAAGCGTCCGACTTCAGCCAGGTCACGATCTCGCGGTCCGTGAGTTCGAGCCCCGCGTCAGGCTCTGGGCTGATGGCTCGGAGCCTGGAGCCTGTTTCCGATTCTGTGTCTCCCTCTCTCTCTGCCCCTCCCCCGTTCATGCTCTGTCTCTCTCTGTCCCCAAAAAAATAAATAAACGTTGAAAAAAAAAATTAAAAAAAAAAAAAAAGAATTGTATAAAAGACAAAGAAAAAAGAAAGAAAATTGAATAGATGGACCTACTAACAGATTGAAATAGGACTGAAATTATTTCATTTTCCCTTTGAAGTCAGACTATGTAGCACTTTATAGTCTATAAACTAAGCCGGCGATGAGAATTGTGTTCTTGAAGAGCGAGGTTGGCCCTTTTGGGCGGGGCTCAATGTAATAGCTCTGTTTCCACTAGATGGCGATGATAGCCTACTGGGATGGATTGTGGCAGCGCTCCTAGGTACCTATGTGCATGCGAAGGAGTGGTGAAAATGGCCTCACCCAGCTACCCAGTCTCTAGATCAGCACTCTGTTCTCTCTGATCAGCAATCACGCATGTGTCCTCTGTCTTCAGCTTTCGTCCACTTCCCGCTTCTTCACTGTTCGTGACCAAGCCCCAGGCAGTATCGGTCTCCCGAATTTTGTCTGTGATGTGGCTGTTTTCCCCGGCCCCTTACTTCCGAAGGACTTCGGCTTTGACCCATTCTGCCCCTCTGCAGGAGGGTCTCACTGAGCAATGGCCAAATGCCAGCTGCACCCAGGAACGCCTGTTGGACGCTGCTGCTGCTGGTGCCTTGAGACTGTAACCAAGTGCCAGCCTGCCCCAGAAAAATTCACGAGATAGGGTAGCAGCAGCTTTTCAGCTGTTATGGAAAATCACAACACACATCTGGCACCAGTCTTCACTGTTAATGACCTTGTTCCAGCACCAGTGAATGTGGCCTTTTTCTGGGGTCTGCTGGGACCAGGTGGCTTCAACAGTCTCTACAAACGTCCTTCCAACACTGGAACTGCTTTTCCCCGTGTGGCCCAAGAACCTCCCAGACCCCACTCTGTTCCTGGGGATTCGCCTTTCCCACCAGAGCACTGCCAGGTATCGAGCTGTGGAATTGCAGCCTTTGCGCTCCCCTTGTTTACAGTCTTAATGGAATTTAAACCCTCTCCTTTCTCCATTTTTAGTTTAGTCCCTGTGGCTGTTCCCAATCTTCCACTTTCTCTCCAGGTGCTTTTGGGGAGGGGTACTTTTTCCGTGTTCTCTCCCACCCCAACCTCCGTCCTCTCTCTGCCTGCAAAGGAGGCTCCCTGCCTGCTGCCAGCTTCCTTCTCCCCTCGTTCACCTCTCCACACCATGTATCTGCTGAATTCTGTGATTCAGGTTGTGCAGATTGTTGTGTTAATCCTCCCATCAGTTTTCTAGGTGTGTAGGATGGTTTAGTGTTGGTCTGGCTGTATTTCATGGATGTGAGACACACAAAAAATGTCCATGCTGTTCCGCCATCTTGCCTGCTCCCCCTCGGTTGTGTTTTAAAATGTTCCTTGGGCCTTGGGTTTGTTTTAATCAGGTATGGTAATACTCGTAGGCATGAGAATGATTATCACAGAAGAAGAAGTTTTTATATTCAAAGATACCTAGAAATAGGAAGCATGGCATGCCATGTAGGACTCTATGGGAATGCACTAGGGTTGGTCAGGAGGCAGAAGGAACGAGGGGGACGCATGGGCAAAAGCCTTTATTGTTGTTTTCTTTTTTTTTTTTTAAAATTTTTTTTTTTTCAACGTTTATTTATTTTTGGGACAGAGAGAGACAGAGCATGAACGGGGGAGGGGCAGAGAGAGAGAGGGAGACACAGAATGGGAAACAGGCTCCAGGCTCCGAGCCATCAGCCCAGAGCCCGACGCGGGGCTCGAACTCACGGACCGCGAGATCGTGACCTGGCTGAAGTCGGACGCTTAACCGACTGCGCCACCCAGGCGCCCCCTTTATTGTTGTTTTCAAGGGAAGGAAAGGGCAAGGCAAGGTAGGCAGCTAAGTAGGCTACAAATTGGATAGTTTGAATACAGTGGGGGTTTCTAGGTGTCCAGTACACCTGGCCCTGGGGTGAGTTAGGACAAGGGAATAGGAGCCTGACAGGAGGCGGGTTGGAGTAAAAACTTGGAATTGGTTTTTTGGGATACCAAAGGTGTGGTGGAAGACAAGTTGTTTGCTATCATTTTTTAAAAATTTTTTTAACGTTTATTTATTTTTGTGACAGAGAGAGACAGAGCATGAACAGGGGAGGGTCAGAGAGAGGGAGACACAGAATCTGAAACAGGCTCCAGGCTCTGAGCTGTCAGCACAGAGCCTGACGTGGGGCTCGAACTCATGGACCGCGAGCCAAAGTTGGCCGCTTAACCGACTGAGCCACCCAGGCGCCCCTGAGCCACCCAGGCGCCCCTGTTTGCTATCTTTAGGAATTAGTTAACCCTGCGTGGGGAAGTCTTTCCCATTCAGCAAGTCCCCAGATGCAACAGCATCATAAAACACAGAAAACAAACAAACAAACAAAACAACATGATTAATACAAGTAGCCAAAGCAATATGTCAAGGTAGAACTTTCTCAGCAAAAGCTGGATACTGGAGGATCTGAAGAAAATTTAGGATTCTAAAAACTGAATTTGGAATCACCTATAGAAAATAGGGATCATATGAGTTAACGACACTGTCAGGAGAGAGGACATGTATAGAGAAAGGAGGATGACCAAATACAGGAACTCAAGGAATGCCTGCAGTGAGGAGATGGAAAAAAGGAAGCAGAGTGAGAAGAGACCTCAGAGACCTCCTGAAGTGACAGGAAACATGGAGAGAAAGTGTTCTGGAAGGGAGGTAGAGGTTAAAGAATGGGCCAGCCACTCCAAGGAATGAGCAAAGACCTAGGGACTGGGAACCAAGGAGTCCTGAAGACTTGTGATTATATAGAATAATAGAGCTATAGGCACAGAAGCCTGATTGCAAGGAGTTAAATGCAAATACAGACCTCTTTTCAGAGAAGCTTAATGAAGAATGAAGGAGAGGGGCGGGGTCTGTTATTATTAGCTGATGCTTACTAGGCAGTCTAAAGCTGATTTTCCTAACTTCATTTCTTTGTTTCCTACCTGTATCCGACAGATCTGGGAAGTGAATTGATTTTTTCTTACTCTACTCTGTCCTAGCATATTTTTACTTGCCTGTCTCCTGCTTGAAACTGTAAGCTTGAAGATAGGAATGCTGTATTACATAACTAACATTGTTCCTGGTATAAATTGTGTTCACTGCATGTCCATTGAATAAAAGAATGGATAGATACTTCTCAGAAGAGTAGTGTGCCCACCCAATATGCCATAAATTGCATATCTTGAATTCCACTCCTCTATATGTGTATTTTCCTCTTTGCTTATATCTATTAACTACTTCAAAATGCAACTGGCAATTCATTTCCTCCAGCAATCTTTTCCCAATTAACTTAATCTAAACTGAACAGTTATTTTGCCTATTCTAAGTGCATAAATTATGTATTCAGTTTGTATGACTATTCTTAGTTCACAATATGTATGTAAGTTTTCTATCCTCAAATATAACAAGACATTATACATGCTGAGGAAATGTTAACCAGTATACATAAGCTATAAAATACATTCTGAGTATGCAAATATCATAAATAAGTATCATAGATCTTCTATCTCTGTGGCCTACTAGGCAGAAATTCTCATCAATGTCACTGTTTTGGATCATATAAAACAATTTCATGAATTAGTGACCTTCAAAATGTTGAAATAATACCACAAAGATAATCCATCATGAACTATGTAGATAACATTCTTTTTTTTTTTTTAAGTTTATTTTTATTTATTTTGAAAAAGAGATACAGAGTGAGTGGGGCAGGAGCAGAGAGAGAGGGAGACAGAATCCCAAGCAGGCTCTGCAGTATCAGCACAGAGCCTAATGCAGGGCTCGAATTCAAGAACCACAAGATCATGACCCGAGCCAAAATCAAGAATAGACACTTAACTGACTGAGCCACCCAGGTGCACATATGTTGTTCGCATTCTAATTTTCTGTGTTGTGGCCAAAATGAAATGACTAACAAGTGTTCCAGTCATTTAGTTATGAATGGTATTGTTTCTTCATTATGGTAATTGAATTTTATACATTTGGTGCACTTATTCATATTTTTGTAAACATCTAACAAGTAAATTATTTGATGATAATTATTAGACATTAAAAGCTAAATCAGAAGCACTTGGTGAGAAGACAGGACTCTCAGAATATGGATGCAAAATGTGCACAGAAACTGTAGTAATAGGAACTAGAGAAGTAGAAAGAAACATCCGTTGATGTACTGTACAAATAAAGGTGAAAATTATCCAGCAGACCATGTTTTGTACACCTATCATATTCAGGGGTTTCACTGCTCTATTTGCCTACTTCCCCTACTGACCTGGGAACTACACCAGGTCAGTGTCTATATTCTGCGTATCTCTTTTCTTAACACCTAGCATGGAGTTTGGCATAAAATGGGGCCCTCAGTGTTTATTATACTGAATTAAAAGTATACATTTCCCGGGGTGCCTGGATGGCTTAGTCATTTACTGTCCAACTCTTGATTGCAGCTCACATCATGATCTCATGGTTGTGAGATCAAGCCCTGCGTCAGGCTCCTCGCTTGGCATGAAGCCTGCTTAAGATTCTCTCTCTCCTTTCCCTCTTCTCTTCCCTTGCTCACACACTGTCTCAAAGAAAAAAAAAAATTAAAGGGGCGCCTGGGTGGCTCAGTTGGTTAATGCCAACTCTTGATTTCAGCCCAGGTCAAGATCTCATGGTTTGTGGGTTCAAGCCCCACACTGGGCTCACTGACAACATGGAGCCTGCTTGCGATTTTTTTCTCTCCTCCCTCTCTACCCCTCCCCCACTAAAGCTCATGCTGTCTCTCTCAAAATAAATAAAGAAACTTCAAAATTAAAAAAAATTTAAAATGTACATCTGCCAGGCCAGGTATCTTTTACCCTTTTTGCTTGCTTGCTTATCTATCTATCTATCTATCTATCTATCTATCTATCTATCTACAACACTGTAGACCTATATTTATTGACATGGAATAATGTTTGCAATGCATTGCTGAGGGGCAAAAATTGGTTTCAAAACATTTAGAGAACTATCTTACCTATATAAATGTGTATCCATAAGAATGCACAGAGATAGGTCTGCAAGAATAGTCATGAGATTTCTAGATGATTTTCATTGAGATTTCCATATTTTTTCATGTTGACTGAATCTTGCATGGTGAGCTCAGGTTAACTTTATAACAGCAAAACTGTTTTTGAAATTTAGGTAATATATAAATGGAACCAGGAAGCCTCAGGTCCCAGGCCTGCTCCTTACTAGATGTGACAAACCACTTTTCTAAGTTGAAATTTAATCATATGTGAGAAAAAACAAACAGATCTGCCCTTTTAACATTCTGGAATTGCACTGAAGACCAGCATGGGTATGACCTTGGTGCAAAAGTGCAAAACTCAGGCATTACTTTTGTTTTTTATAAATTTTACTTTCAGCCCCCATTCTGTTCCATCAATAGGAAACCTAATGCTGGCTTTTCCTGGAGTTTTACATCCTTGCTCCTCAAAGTTATGCTTGAGTTCTGGCATCTTACATTGTGTTAAGACTTGGGATGTGCTGGCAGTAAGTGAAGCAGTCAGTGGTTGGGGTTCCACAGCCATATTTGATGGGACATCCATTCCACTGGCCCTAGAAAGGCTCTCTTCTACTTCCAGATAACATTTAGGGTGGTAGGATATTTTGCACATCTTCCAATAGTCCTGCCTGTCCAAGCCACCATTTCTTTCCCAGTTCTTCCTCACACCCAGTTACAGGATCTAGAACCTGGGCTGGGAAACTCCTCTGTTTTCAGAATCCATAGTTGCCCTCCCTTCAGCTCAGAACTTAGCAGAGTCACTTGCTTTTCTGTGGAAGGGGTGGGGAAAGCTTTATTGTTCCTGGTCCTCATCCCTCACCCCCTTGCCAAGACATGTTATAGATACCCTGGAATCCTCTCCTGCTTTGGGACTCATAAATTTCTTCTTTTTTACATCTTGTCACAAGACTGTCCCAAGCTATGAGTACAAGGTCTGTAGCTGACCAAGTGAAGTAAAAAGAAACAGATATAAAAGGAAGAAACAAAACTCAGAGATATGTTAAAATATTATCCTGACAGATTTGAAAATGCTATGATTCTAGGAGACTATTCAGAGTAGACCCAAACTAAATAGAAGACACTCTACCAGCCTTCTCAATAGGTTTCTGGCAGGGAATTAAATCCTAATGTTCTAAGACATCCATTGAATAGAATATGCTATCTCATCTCTCTTGCACCTAGAGTGGTGTCAGCCATACACTCTCTCTTTGGGAATTCAGAAAATAGCTACTCAAACCAGCTCCCAACAGAACTAATTATGTCCCTGAACTTGTTGGGAAGACCCCCAAGACTGATAACTGTGCTGCAATTCAAGTGAGGAGACCCTTAACTAAAAAGGTAGTACAAAAATTGTAGCAAAAATGCATAGATACCTACCCCAGGAATGAGGGGTCAAGGAAAGTGTTCTCAGGAATGAGTGACAGGTATGAGAATGAGAAACAGGAGTCGTGAACTCTACAGAATGTGATAATACTAGTCCTGTATTAAAAGAGGGTGTTGCTTTGGCATTGTGACAAATAGAAGCTTGGAATAGTGAGAAAACAGGAACAGAAATAGGAATATTTTTTGACACCTGTGCTTTTGTTGTTGTTATTTTTTAAATGTTTATTTATTTTTGAGAGAGCATAAGTGGGGGAGGGACAGAGAGGAGGATAGAGGATCTGAAACGGGCTCTGTGCTGACAGGCTGACAGCAGTGAGCCCGATGTGGGACTCAAACCCATGAACCGTGAGAACCTGAGCCAAAGTCAGATGCTCAACTGACTGAGCCACCCAGGTGCCCTATGCTTTTGATGTTTGAATATCTTAAGAGGATATGAAAATATCCTGGACCCAAAATTATGGCATTCTACAAAGCTAACCCTAATGTCCTATATTTTAAGAAGAAGTACAGAGGTTAAGGTCAAGATTACAAAGTGAAGAGGAAGTGTGGTTTTAGAAGTCAGACAGGTGGCCCAAGTTAATTAACTATCCACTGCCAGCATTTACTTAACTTCAGATACTCAGTTTGATTTTCCGTAAAAATAGAAACTGCCGTGTATCTTGTAAGGTTGTGGGGAGATTCAGATGAAACAGATGTAAAGAGTCTAAGATAGTGTTTGGCATATAATAGATGCTTAATAAATACAAGGCATTATTATTTCTCTTGGTTTTACTTTACGTGCTCCATAGTAAGACAAGTATACCCACTGTCTTAAGAAAAAAAAAATTAACTCTAAGAATGCTTCATCTTTTCCCCTTTTCTAGCCTTTTGAGGACTACTCAAATGATAACTTGTGGTTAAAAAGAGGGAGAGAGAAAAGGTTATAGAATCCATGACTTTCTTGGGAAACATAAAGAGCTATTTTGTGTCTCTTCCCATTTTGCTTAGTGGTAAATGGATTCATTGTTTTATCTGTTTTATTGTGGGATAAAAAGAGATGTGTGAGTAATTGTTTTTGTTGTGTGTGTGCATGTATGTAGTTCTATTTTTATAAAGTGCTGATCGTGGTTCGTTCTGAATACCTTTAATTTTGAAAGATTCTGTTTTCTTCTGGAATCCTCGTGTACCCACACAGTTAGTAATGGAGTATCATTAAAATAATATACTCTGGTGAGAACATAACAAAGTGGTTAAGAGAAGCATTTTGAAGGTTCACTTAAAATACATTGACTTTGAAATAAATATATATCTGTTATAAAGAGTGGATTCAATGAAATATACACACTGGTTTTCCTAACAGATAAGACTTTGGGAAGATATGTATTTTGGTTTAAAAATATTCTAGTTTGAGTTCAGTTGTATTATAGCTTACATAATACTGATTAGACGCTGGCTTAGAAATATGTGTTAGTCATAAAAGTTTGGCTAGACTCACATCAGAAATCAGATAGGGTAAAGAACAACGTGATTATTCACATGTTTAAAATCTTAAGAAAAACATACTGTGTACCACTTGGTAAAATTAAAATTGTTCCACGATGTTAAAGAGAAACAATAAAATTGTACCATGAAGAATCTGAGCACTGCTGGGTTCAGAGTGACTAGACTCAGGTTTTATTTCTTAAACCTGTAACTGGGTTGGGTAGTGATCTGTAGCCCCCAGCTCTCTGAACCAGCATTTCTAATAAGACAAAGTGTAGAAATCACCCATCTCACATTTTTTTTAAGTTTATTTATTTATTTTTGAGAGAGACAGAGAGAGCAGGGGAAGGGCAGAGAGAGAGGGAGATAGAATCCCAAGCAGGCTCTGTACCATCAGCACAGAGCCTCTTGCAGGGCTCGAAATTACAAGTTGTGAGTTCATGACCTGAGATGAAACCGAGTCGAATGCTTAACTGACTGAGCCACCCAGGCGCCCCTCACAATTTTTTTTTTGAAATCTTTTGATAAAACTAATGGAGATTACTTAATGCAATAATGCTTCCTTGAAAAATAAGAAAACCTCCTACTTTATAAACTATTTAATATTGAGTACTTTTTAGTAGTAGTTAATGGATATTTAGATATATGATTTCTTCTGCTGCATTTAAACTAAGGGATTAATAAACTTATTGAATACCTATTATGTGTTCAAATAATTCAAGTTAATATCCAAAACCATGAAATTATCAAAAAATTTTTTTCTTAATATGTCCAGAGTTTCAATGGTAAATCCACCTTAAAAATAGGAAATATAAGGTAATTTACTGATTATCCAAAATAGTTTAGAATCGTTAAGAAGTGTGTTCTAGTCCCTTGTCTGCACTCTATATTTGTGGTTTATTCAGGGGTGCCAAGAGGAGTGAAGCAATGTGGCTTAGGTCAGAAAGTGGGGTATGTGTCTGTGGTAAAAGAAAAATGCCTTAGGGCATGTCTCATTACCAGCTTCTTGTTCCCTTGAAGTGGTCTTCATCCTTGCTTTCCTTCCTAGCCTACTTGACTTCTGGCCTTTCCAAGGGCCTGCCTTTTCATTGGCTCTGGAGTGGGTCCTGAGGCTGTACCTACACTTGAATCCAAGTTCAGAGAAGGTGTGATTTTGTTCTTTTGTAGTGCTGGAGCTCAGCCTGCCTTCCCTCTTGGAGAGACGAGGGAAGCGTCATCTGGCTTCTATTTACCTTTGGTAACTTTGTGCACACAACAGTCACAGTCAGGGACAGATCTAGCTGGGCATGCAGGGGAGACACAGATCAAAGGATTACATCAAGAGAGAGTGAGGATGATGATGGCATCATCAAGATGGCATCATAGGTTGTTCCTGACCTCAGGAACATTAAGAAGATCCTCAAATGTAGGGGTGAGTGAGAGGAGCTGCTCCATTCTCATGGCATTGCCCCTCCCCAGACCAGCACAGAGCCGCATCAAGAGTCCCCTGGACCTGCAGTTTCTCTGTGGATGGAGAGCCTCAGGTGAACAACAAGCTCCCCTGGCATTGTGGGATACTTCCCGAGAGGCCCTCTTAGATCTTGTGTCATGTAGAACCACAGGGGATCAGATAGATAGGAACACGGAGGTGGGACTTAACAGCAACCAGCACTCAGATCTGGTGCATTGCATTCTTCCTTGCAAATGCCTGAGCAGAGCTCCCAGCCAGTGGCTCTGCAGATGTGGCCCTTTCTGGCCAGGGACTTCAGTTGGCAGTTCTGCCTGGTTTGGATCTCTAGCCAACTGACTAAACCAGCTGTGGAGCCTGTTTTACAGCCCCACCAGGTCAGGAAAACAAATCTTCAGCCCTGTCCAAACTGCTGAGTGTAGCGTCCAGACCCACCCCACCAGGAAGCCTGACCAGGGAATCAGGCCTGAGATAAATATCTGATGGAATATTTTTCAGCCACCAAAAAGAAAATAATTCTACCATTTGCAACAACGTGGATAAACCTTGATGGCATTATTATACTAAGTGAAATAAGTCAGAAATAAAGACAAATGCTGTATAATTTCACTTATATGTGGAATGAAAAGCAACTGATTTCATAGAAAAGAGAGCAGTTTGTTAATTGTTGATGGCCAGGGAGAGGTTGCAGTGGGATGGGGAAAATGGGTGAAGGTGGTCAAAGGGTACACATTTCAAGTTATAAGATGAAAAAGTTTGGGGATATAATGTATTATGTGGTGACTATAATAACAATATTGTATGATATATTTGAAAATTGTAAGGAAAGCAGATTTTAAAAGTTCTCACCACTCACACACACACAAAATGTAAGTACAAGGGAGGATGGATGTGTTAATTAATATGATTGGAATAATTTTGCAATATGTAGGTATATCAAATCATTACACTGCATACCTTAAACTCATGCAACATTATATGTCAACTACATCTCAATAAAGCTAGAAAAAGATATATTCTGTAGTGTGTATTTCAATAAATAAACAAATTCAGTACCCAAAGTGAGTGTGAAAAATTGAGAGAAAGAACAAGGTTATGTGTGTTCTCAATGGTTAGAGAATTACTGAATACAGATATTTTGTTAGAACATACAAAAAGAGAGAATGGAAGATATCCCAGATGAGTTTGATTCTGTTACTATCATTTTATTTAGATAAATGGTAAGACTTTTTGCAAGGAAATGTTCTCCTTTTTACCCAATCCTTTACAATAATTTTTTATTTTTATTTTTTAATGTTTATTCCTTTTTTGAGAAGAGTGGGGAGGGGCAGAGAGAGGAGGAGACAGAGAATCAGAAGCAGGCTCCAGGGTCTGAGCTGTCAGCACAGAGCCTGACGTGGGGCTCACACCCACGAACTGCGAGATCATGAGCTGAGCTCAAGTCCGACTCTCAACTGATTGAGCCACCCACATGCCCCTACAAAAACTTGTTTTTAACAGAATTGTGCCCTACGGTCCTGTTGACTTTTATATATCCAGTCTTAAATTATAATGAATATTCTCTGTATCATCTTCAAGAAAAGCACCATTAGTTCACAGTTTGCAGGGTAGACACTGGTGAGTTTTATCTAGTTTTCATTAGTGTTGACACATGGCAAAATAAAATCATTTGTTGAATGAATTTATAATGAGCAAATAAAGTACTATCTGAAAGTGTTCGTAGGTTACAGAGGCAATCATTGAAATCATGTTTTCATCACTAGTGGGAAGTGGCAGTAGAAACATTTCTTACAAATATATATACGTATGTATTTGTGTATATGAACAATATATGATATGCATGTACATTTCATATATATGTATGTAAATATGTATGTAAATGTACATAAATAAGGACTCAAAGCAAATATAAATAAACACAAAAATTTCCAAAAGGCCAAAAAAATCAAAAAGGAGGTAATTCAAAAATTCTAAGGAAAACACATACACAATGACAAATCTCACTTAAAAATGCAAGAAAAAGACAATCTCTATTCCATTATCAGAATTTCATTTAAGATCAGAGTTGAGCAGTTTGGCCTTTTCTTTGGAATTGCAATGTACTTTCCAAACACCTTTCATTTTAATGGGACTCTGGCTGATAATCACTGAGATTCTAATATTTGGGCACTGTAAACATTATTTTACTCTTGTGGCCCACTAAACAACCTCAGAAAAAATAAGTTTTGGCAACTAATCTGTAAGGGAAGTGGAATAATCACCATTTTCTATTTCTCTTTGGATATTTGACACAAGCTTGCCAATACTGAGTGAGAATGCTTTGGAAAGTAGTAACTGAGATGTTAACATAAAACAATATTATGGCTCTGTCCCTCCGTGTTTCCCCAGATTCAGCATTCCTGAAGGAAAGTCTTCTACTTTCCTATTTTGACTGTGCCCTCTTGTGTCAGAATTTCTCTTATAGGCAGAAGGCTCATCCTCATTAATTAAAGCATTTAAATGGATGCAGAGATATATTCTCAGATTAATCAAAAAGGCATTCCATGAACTTAGTTTTTTATACATTCATTCTGGTGTGAAAGCTGACTCAATTTCTTAATAAAGTTGGCTGGAAACAATCCAAAAAGTTGTCTAATGGTAAGAGGTTAAGAAGAAGAAAAAGGCATTATTTTGTGATCTTTACCCGAATTTTGTAGCAAAATATTTGCCAAGCTATAAGAATCTAACTAAATCCCCTTGGTGTTAAGAGTTTTAGTCAGCACATGCCCAAGCTATTTGTGTCCTAGGAAACAAATGTAGAGCACATGTCCTGAAACAAGTTAATGTGAGAGTTGTCTGGACTCCAGAGCCAAGAATGTGAATCTTGGCTGTAAACAACAGAGGGTTAAAAAAAAAATCTACATATAGAAATAGAACATTCATCTTTAATGTCTAGGCTCTTTCCTTAAAACGGTGGGAAATCATTTTAATGAATGAGAGGAACATGCCATGTTGCACGGCTAAGTCACAGCAGTTTGGCTGCATGTGTTCAACCATGTGACAGATTTTGTAAAATAGAAAATATTGTTGCATTTTCACCCATAACTGAAGCCATAAGGCAAGGTTTCTGGTTTCATTCACGGCTTACTGATCAGGCAGGTGGACCAAATGCTTACAAAAAGCAAAACAAAGTAAAACAAAAACACTCACATTTATGGATATGTTACCTGATCTAATTAACCCAAAAAGCAAGAAAGCATTACAAATTTCTGAATGGTTTTGTGTACGGTGTATCTTTTAAAAATTTCGTGGAGAGGGTGAAGTTAGGATTTATTCATGACAGAGATGCCATTTTGTTCAGATGTTTGGTTGAGAAAACATGATATAATAAAACAAATATCTTACAGTGTATATTGAAATGACAGAATCTCATTGTAGATTTTCATGGATATACTTAAAATTAGTTAGAGAGAAACTTTTTTTTTCTGCTTTATTTCAGTCTTAAAGAGTACTTAGGCAATCCTATAGGTACGATGTCATCTTGCTAACTGTGTAATTCAGCTGAATATTACTCACCTTTTTGCAATGTATGATGAGATGTAAGTTTAATATTTGAGTAAAATAGTTTGTTAATAAACCTAAAATCATGACTCTGTTTCCCTTTTGATTATAGTCACTGCGATCTATGCATGGCATCCTTAGTCCCCAGCGACCATCTCAAAAATACGTGAGCAAGTTTAGACTGCACGTACAGAGTTAAGAAGTCCTGGGCTCTGGCTGAGTCACCACTTACTACTTCTATGAAATTGGACAAGTTACTTGACTCTGAAGCCTCACTTGTCTCCTCTGTTAAGTGAAGATAATACTACTGTCTACCTTCTAAGATTATAGTGGTGAAAATTAGAGAGTGAGCTAAGTGCTCACCACTTAATAAATGTTAGTTCTTCTTCTTCATGGTGAACATAAGGCTGGATGATTAAAAGCAAAGCAACTCAAGGGGAACACATTGCCGAATGGGAATCATTGACAGTGTCTTCACACTTGATTGGGGGCAAACCAATTAGTAGAAGCAGGGTCAAGGCTAAGGGTGAACAAAACTGACTCCTGGCTTTTCCTTACACCACACAAATCCCCCTTCTTTCTTTTCTGCCAGTTTAAAACTCAGCAGTCTCAATTTGCTCTTCTCCAAAATAGTTCAAAACAGACAAAACAAGAACAGGACAAGATGGATTGAGAAGAGAAAACTTTGGTCCCAAGCCCTGGTGATGTCAGGTCTACTTAATTGTGCTGTACAAATTCAATACGATTTTTTCAAATTTAAAATTAAATAATTATATGAAGATATGTCATTTGGCTATTTATATTAAAACTATTTATAGCCAATTAAGCTATTTAATTTTTCATGTTTATTTTTTATGATAATGATTTGCTAGTGATTCATAAATACTGTCATTTTTAATTTTCACATGGAATAATGACAAATGGTTACTCTGAAATTTACTGAGTATAAATGACAGTTTTCCAAATAATAGTATTTGGTGGATTAGATATAGCTATTTATTGGAAATACAGAAATGTGGATTACAATAAGAGGTACAATCACATTGAGTTCTTTACTAATAGTAATAGCATTCTCTAAACAGAAATACATTTTTGCTTCCTTCACCTTATTAATGGTCCATGAGGGGCTATTAAATACACATGCCTAGATTCACAAGTATGAAAAATATTTTTATCTAATTTCTATGATGAGAATGTCTTCCAGCACAAATTGGATTTTCAGTCAGCTTCATGGACAAGTGAAAAGCAAAAGTGTGATTTAAAGAATAATTGCCAAAGTTTAGATGCTAGTGATCTGGAAATCCCATAAGGAATAATCATCTTGAAAAATTTATACCTTTTTCTCTTTTTGCTTGAATGAAGTATATTGTGAACAAGCAACCTGTCTCTTAGAATTTTGTCACTTATGTTACCAGCTGGTTCCAATCAATATAAAGATGAAAATCCAAAGCTCAAACCATCCATGTGTTCATAAAATAGCAGGGCAGTTCTTAAACATTTATTAAGAGCTGGCAATGTGTTAGGTGTTAAAGAAATGCAGGTGAGTATCTTAAGACTGCAGGTAATGCCAAATGTATGTATTGTTCACAGGAACAATACATAAAAGTGAAAGCCATAATGTTGTAGTTCAGCTGTGACACAACATTCAGTTGGGAGAGAGGTGACAGTTGGATAATCCCTCTGTGCTGACTGGGATACGGGCCATTTGGTTTGCACAGAGGGCCGGAGTGAACCGAAAGCCTCTGAAAGCCTCTCTGGTTTTCCTGTTGCTAATTCCTGTGTTGGGATAAAACCTGAACCTAGAAAGTCCTTTCTTTACTTGCTCTCTGGACTCATTCAAATTGTGGCAAACATTTCAACCTAAGTAAGAAATACCAGGGTATCAGTATCCTGAACATAAATAACTATAGTTTCATAACTTTAAAAGTTCTGTATTTGCTTCCTTTTTCAGATTTAAAAAAAAAAAGAAGGAAACTTTAGCCCTTCAACTGTAGTGTAAAAACTAGATTAAGGCTGGATGTTTGTAATCTTCTCTAATAAAGCTGACCCTGTACAAAATCGTATATACTTTCACAGTAACCCTAAGCCAAATACGCACTTCGAAGAATCCCAGTCCACAAAAGGTACCAAAATGTGTTTCAGTCATTTCTTGCTTTATCATCTAATATACAAACCTGAAGGAGGGATGGGCTTGAGAAAATTGTTAGGTACTGACATGTATACAAATATACTGAAAACCCAGCAGTAGGTCTGTATGTCTAATAGTGCAGTGTATTTGAAAAATATAGGTTACGGCCAATAGTTGGTCTTAAGCTTTTTCCTGTAGAAGGGGGAGATGGTCATCAAAAGGGTTTGTCATGAAACAGGTTAATTTCTTAAAATATATTTTTTTCTGTTGCATATTGATTAAGAACTTGATCTCTGAGCTCCAACAGCCTAGAAATGAATGTCTGTTTCATCACAGAACAGCTCAATGACCATGGGCAAGTTCTTTATCCCCTCTACACCTTGGTTTCCTCAACTATTAAAATAATAAAAACTCTATGGTAGGTGTCCTCTAAGAGAGCTTTAATGATCCCTGCCTCCTGATGTTTGCACACTTGTGTAATTCTCTCTTCTTGAATATGGGCTGCACTGAGCGACTGTCTTCTAATGAATAGAATATGGCAGATACAGTAGAACATTATTCCCAATGTTGGGTTACATAAAGATTGTAGCTTACTTCTTAAGGGTGCATTCTTGCTCCTTCCTTTTGCCCTGAGGGAAGCAAGTTGCCATTAAGCCAGTGAAGGGGCCTGTCAAGAACCAGGAATATGAGCGTGAGACACGCAGCTAGGCTGTGACTGATTTCCTAACTCACAGTAACTATGAGATAATAATGGTTTTCGTTTTAAGCTATGACATTGGGGGATAGTTACACAGCAATAGTTACTAATACAAACTAGGATAATAACAATCCCCTTATAGGATGGTTGTGATGATTAAGTGTGATAACGTATGAACAGCCTAGCTCAGAGTCTGACACACAGCACAATCACCATAAAGGACACTTGCTATTTTTTGCATTGAAAGGGAATTACTATAATCTGAATGTTTGTCTCCCTCAAATTCGCTTGCTGGAAATCTGACCCTCAAGGTGATTGTATTAGGAGGTGTGGCTTTTGGGAGGTGATTAGGATAAATGCCTTTATAAAAGAGGACCAACAGAGTTCCATAGCGCTACCACCATAGGAGGATGCAGTAAATGTCCGCGACCCCGAAGAGGGTCCCCACTTGACCGTGCTGGCATCCTGATCTCAGACTTCCAGCCTCCAGACCTGTGAGAAATAAATTTCTGTTTATGAGCCACCCAGTCTGGGGAATTTTGTTATAGCAGTCCAAACAGGCGAAGATAAAAATGAAAACTTCTTAGTTTTAATATGTTAAAACAGAAGAAAGCTAATTAAGCAAAACCTGTTAAGTTAGGGTAACTTTTTCATATATAACTGCTCTTATTTTTGTTTATAAAGTCTGTTTATAAGTCATATCTTTTGCTACTAAAGCCTCCTTACATTTCCCTTTCTATAAGAGGAAAAAAAACTTCTGTGATTAATTTCACAATATCATCCTGGGATCAAATTATTCAGAACACCCTTTTTTCTCCCACCAAGAAAGCATCTAGTTAACCCACAACCTCCAAACCACACACACCACCCAGTATTTTGAGTTGCCCACATTAAACTGGAGGAAAAAAAAAAAACCACAACTGCTCTTCCTGTGTATGGGGTGCATGATTGTGGAAATTGTGCTTTGTATTCATTTGAAAACCTCTGTGGGATTTTGTTACAGCACATTTTTCTAAGGGTTTTTGAAATTTTGTCTGGAAAAATTAGATTAATGAAAATAACTAGTAACTTTGCAGTATCCATTCATTTTTTAGACATCTCTTTTATAGCAAAACTCCAGCTTTCAGAAGACAGCTCTGACAATTGAAAATTCTGATGGGGTCATTAAAGTACGTCCAACATCTCAAACAGTAGGTCATGTTTGAAGATAGAAAAAGTATAGACAAAGAAGAATTTCTCTTGTATTTCTCTATGGTTTCTGCACCCTTTCATGTAGGTAGTTGGAAAGAATTCCTTTTATATGAAGTGGAAAAACTTGGTGTAGGACCAGAATTTTTAAACCCCCTCACACTCTTTAAAGTACAACATCATTATTCAAGTGCCATAAAAGTCAAGGCATGTGCCTGGGCCATGGTTCAGCAAGGATTGTGACCAGCTTGTGGATTCCACAGACATTAACAATACACTTGAGTACACTGTTCGATAGGTCAGGGACTCTTTTTCCAGACAGCCATTAGTGCACTTGACCTTTCCCAAGGAGGAGTGGAAATCATGAAGGACAGATTTTGGAGATGTCTGTCTGTCAAGCCCAAACATATTATTTAATTCATTAGATTGGCAATAGCTAAATAATCATTGGAAATTTCAATCTGTTCTCACAAGGTTTGGCTTAGGATTTCCATTCACACCACTTTACAAGAAGCCACTCTGTTGCCTTTGGATGTTTTAGGTAGATCAAACTCATGCTTAGAGAGGCTGTGGAGTGTAAAAGAAAGATACCAATTAAGTTTTCATTTCTGCTACTGGTCCTATCTTTCTGTGTGACCTCAGGTAAGTTTCTTAATCCTTTAGAACCTCTTTTTCTTATCCACAAAATATCTGCCCTCCTCCAAAGGGTGTCCTGGGGATTGGGTCTTGTCAATGAAGGGTACATATCATTAGTTAAATTAGTACATGTCATTAGTTAAATTCTTGACTGCAAGTTATAGGTCTGTAAGTCAAATGAGCATAAAAAATACAAAAAGTATAGATTATTTTTGAGAATATGAGATGTCTCACAGAAATAGACTAGATTTGGGGTACCTGGGTGGCTCAGCCAGTTAAGTGTCTAACTTCAGCTCAGGTCATGATCTCACAGTTTGTGGGTTCGAGCCCCATGTCAGGCTCTGTGCTGATTCAGCCTGCTTCAGATTCTGTGTCTACCTGTCTCTCTGCCCCTCTCCCACTCTCTCTCTCTCTCTCAAAAATGAATAAACATTAAAAAAATTAAAAAAAAAATAAAATAAATAGACTAGATTATACCCATGCCTCAATAACAGCTGTATCCAGGGATTCTAGTACTATTACTTCTCCTTTCTTGTGGGGCATCCTTATTCTTCTGTTCCTTACCTTTGTGTGTGTGTGTGTGTGTGTGTGTGTTTCTTGTTTTGTTTTTTTGTTTTTGTTTGTCTTGTTCACAATGTAGGCAAGAGCTGCTAATAACTCCCAAGTCTTATGGTTTAGCATGGATCAGATACCTCCAAACTACTAGTGAAGCAAGGAGATGGATATGTGGTAGCTGAGGAGAGGTTGGGAGGAGGAAGTTGCTGGGCAGATAACACGTAGGGCAGTCGTCTGTGGAGGGCCTCAGACCAACTGCTCCAGATGCCGAGAGGAAGGATGGCAAAAATGTGGAATGGTTAGAAGTCCTGCCAAATCAGTTGAAAGAGAGTGCCAAAGCACTGGTTTTTAGCCCTGACTGAATGTTTAAATCATCTGGGGAGCTTTTTAAAAACCTAAAGCAAAGTTCTGTGTCTGTTGTCATCAGAATCACCTGGAGAACTTCTGAAATTTGCAGACTTTTCAGATCTACTCGGACCTATTCAGTCACTCTCTAGAGTTGGTGGGGAGGGCTTGGGAGGAACCCAAGACTCTGCAGTTAAACTCCCCAAGGATTTTTTGCACATTGAAATTTGAGAATCATTGCTATAGATTGGTGATTGCCAAGTTGTGATTCTCAGACTAGCAACTTCAGCTTCACCTTGGAATTAGTTAGTAAAGCAAATTAAGCCCCACCTCGGACCTACTTAATCAGAAACGCTTTCGGTACAGTCCAGCAACCCGTGTTTCCAAGAGCCATCCAAGAGGCATCTGGGTGGCTCAATCGGTTAAGCACTGGGCTCTTGATTTTGGCTCAGGTCATGATCTCACTGTTGGTGAGATTGAGCCCCAGGTCTGCTGACAGTGCAGAGCCTGCTTGGGATTCTCTCTCCACCCCTCATCCCACTCATGTGCTCCATCTGTCTCAAAAATAAACAAAGAACCATCCAACAATTTGTAATGCCCACTAAAGTTTGAGAACCATTGCTCCAGACCCATTTTATTTCTACAGTATTTTACAACTGTATTGATCTTGGGTTTTGGCATTTAAAATAAGCAATTGCTTTTCTTTAAATATTTGGTTTGAAAATGACCCTGTGACTTAATCATCACCCCAATGCCATTTATAAACACAGTGTTGCATAAGACACAGAAAAGTAAATTATCAACATCTACACAACTGAGATAAAGATAGCTTTTGTCATGTTTTTGTTTCTTAATTATCATTTCCTCAACATCTCTTGGGTGTATTCCTCCCTTCTGTAAGTCTGGGAACTCTAATGTTTGTTTAATCATTTTCAGCATCTTTAATCATAGGCAATACAGCTGTGGCTCGAGAAAGTTTATCTTTTAATCTCCCCCTTTTAAGCTGCTGATCTATCCTTAAATATAAGAAAAACAGAATATTTTTATTTTAGAATAAAATGCTTCTTTTTAATATTGTTTATTTACTTATTTTGATAGAGACAAAGAGAGCATGAATGAGGGGAGGGCCAGAAAGAGAGAGAGAATCCCAAGTCAGTGCAGAACCTGATGTGGGGCTTGAACTCACAAAACTGTGAGATCATGACTTGAGCCGAAATCAAGAGTCCCACACTTAACTGACTGAGCCACTGAGGTGCCCCCTAGAATAAAATACTTTTGAATCATAAAATAACTTTAGATAAATGTAAAAGTTTAGAAAGCTTTGTAAAACAATTTTGAAATATCATTGGCAAAACAAGACCATAAAGTGTGTGTACTTATTGTGTTTCCACATAGGGGCAGGGAAAACTTTAGAATTCCAAATATGATGATTTACTGAATGAAGTGGTTACGAAGATCTTAACAGCTATAACAGAAGATAGCTAACAAGAGAGTAGTGGAGATACTGAGGAAAAGGTAGATAAATATCTGAAAACACATGTTTATGTCCTAAACCTACTACTTTTGAAAACTGTAGAGAAGAAAGAAGAATATACAAGTACATAGTTCATTAGCCAGTAGAGCAAGGATGTCATCCCATGTCAAGTGGTCTCTGGGAACCTCCAGTCTACATTTATGGGAGAAGAGCAATGTGAAAGCAAGTAATGTCTTAATACTATGAAAACAATTTTACCTCAGAGATCCTCTACCAGGATATTGCGAGCTTTTGGGCATTCCAGAACTACAGTTTAAGAATGGTAAACTGGGTCATATCCAGTAGTTCAATTCAGGTCTTTCACTCTGATAAACTCGACCAAGCATAAAGTACCATAGTAATACAAAAGTTGTTGTGCCAGGGACATGTGGTCTTGTCAGAGGAGCCAGGCTACAGACATCTGAGGTGTACTGGAAAGCTATTTTGTTTCAAATTTTAGTGAAATATTATGAAGTCTTGTTAAGAAACAGAGATTCGATATACCTGTTTTAGAAGAAACAGATCTGTTTAGAGTCTCTACAGGAGGAAAGCTTTAACGGTTGAGAAGGGTATTATAACTAAGGGAAACTAAGAAAGAAAGAAAAATAAGTATAATGGGATACAGGAAGGTCAACAGAAACCTACAAAAGAGAAGTACTCAACAAGGTAATCAGAAGGAGGGGGGATGAGGGGGTAGAGTGGGAAGAGAAAACACAAAGGAGACCTCAAATCACTAAGTAAATCATCACATATGAGTAAATCATAATAAAATAAACATTGGTGATATCGAAGACATATAAAACTCAAAGGTTAAATCTGAATAAATAAGTCTCTGAAAGAAAAGGAACTCTGCATAGCTTTTTATAAAAGTAAGTAATGTAAAGAAAAAAAAATTGGCTTGGACACTCAATGTGAGAGACCCGCTGGGATAGTCAGAGAGGAAAACCATATGAATGAAAGTTTTTGGTATAAGAACAACCATGTGGATTTTTAAAAAAGGTTTGTGAAGTTTGGGTGGGCCAATGCATGATCATAATTATGAATAGATGAAGGGAAGTTGGGTTTATAGAAATGAGTGTTTATTATTCAAAGAATTAGAATGTAGGGGGGAAGCCCTTTAGGAATGTGGTGGCCTTCTTCCACAGCAGCTTCAGAAAACACATGTCTGGTCCCAGATCCAGTGCTCTCAGCAGCCCTCAACTGCTGGAGCTTATTTTTGAGGTCTTCTGTGTTATACCCCTTTCTCATATGTCTCGCCTCATGTACATGTCTTTCTCCCTACAAAGCCTATGAACGATCTGGAAGAAATAATAACAGTTTATGTAATGACAGGCTAAGGTACAGTTTTTGAATTTTCTAAGACAATTCAAGTCCCAGGGCACCTCTGTGGCTCAGTCGGTTGAGTGTCTGGCTCCTGGTTTTCGGCTCTGGTCATAATCTCATGATTCATGAGTTTGAGCCCTGTGTTGGTCTCTGTGCTGACAGTGCAGATCCTGCTTGGGATTCTCTCTCTCTCTCTCTCTCTCTCCCTCTCCCTCTCTCTCTACCCCTTGCCTGTGCTCTCTCAAAATAAATAAGCTTAAAATTTTTTTTTTTAATTTAAAAAAGACAATTCAAATCCCATATTATCTATGTGGCAAAATTTTGGTGTATGAATTTCTATATGGTCAAGTAATCAATTTGTCAACAGAATAACTAAAAGCACAATTATGTCTAGCTATGAATCACCATAATTGAATTTGTTTCTCTGTTACTTGTGTCTGCAAATAATTTCATTTCACATACTTCTGTATATCTTATAAACCCCATAACACATAAATGTTATTGCTTTAACCAGTAAAATGAGTATTGTAAATGAAAAATGCATTGTATATTTCTGGAGCTCTTCCTTCCTTTCTGAAGGTCAAGGCTTCCATATAGAATAATTTCCCTTTATCCTGAAATTCCTTTACTGTTTCTTGTAGTGCACGTGTGCTGGTAACAAATTGCCTCAGATTTTGTTCATCTGAAAATATTTTTATTTCATTTTCAATTTTGAAGGATGTTTTTGTGAAGTATGGAATTTTAGATTGACTTCCCTGCCACCCCCTGCCTTACAGCGCTTTAAAGTATCAATCCAGTTTGTTCCAGCTTCCATTATTTCCGATGAGAAGTCAGCTCTAATTCTTATCATTGTTCCTCTAAATGTAATGTAATATTTTGATTTTACTTTTTTTTTTTTTTAAAGATTTTCTGTTTTTTGTTTTAGGAATTGTGACTGTTATATGCTTTGGTATGGTTTTCTTAGCATTTATCCTAAGCTTTTCTTCACTTCTATTAAGCCCCTCCAACAAATCATTAATTCAGATATTGTATCTTTGCTTCTAGAATTTCTATTTGTTTCCTTATAAGAGTATTAATTTCTCTGCTGAAATTCCCCATCCTTTCCTCTAAGTTGTTTAAAACTTTGTTTTATTTAAAAAGTTCTTTTATGTTAATTTTTGCATGTGGACCATCTGTGGTTTTGCTTCTATAAACTTTTTTCAAAAAAATCTCAATTGTGGGTCATATTCTCCTAAAAACTATATCATAATATTTAAATTATATGGCAGATACTGTGTCTTAAAAGGCCCATAGGTACTAGAATAAATCTTCTTTTCCCCAGAGAGGTCCTGCTTTTTCCTTTGTCAGAGACCTAGAGAAAGAGGATGATTCCTTTGATCCAGTCAGGAGTTGAGCTAGATCTGAGGCTGGGCTACAATTTTATTAAGTTCAATTCACCTGTTGTGTCAAATGTCCTGAGGGCAAAATCTGTTCTATGTGTATAGAACAGCTCTTTCTAGTGAGGCTTTGGGACCTAAGCACCATTCTGTAAGAGATCCTTCCTTGCTTTGCATCCCAGCACTGAGCATCCTAAACCCCTACAAACTTGTGAGATAGAATCAATAGGTCCACTTGGGAGGACCTATTTCTGCATTTGAGACGGCTTTAGATTCGAGTCCTTCAAGTAGTCTCATGAGATTGCTGAAAGTTTGGCTGACTTCTCCTTCCCCGGCATATCATCCCTCCGCTCCCCCTGGCCTATGGCAGGCAAGGTACTCTGCTTACTCATGCCCAGACATGGTCATTGCACCTATGGATGAAAGTAGTAGCTAGACTCAGATCAACTAGGGAGAGCTCATCCGTCTTTGTGATTCAGTTCCTTTGAGTAGATAGCTTACTGGTGGTTTAATATATGTGTACATATGTATATGCATACCAATGTGTGTATATTAGCGGTCTGTTGTTACTCTATATCCTTGAATCTAGTTTCAATAGAATAATTATTACTCTAAAACAGAATATATTAATGAACTATTTTCTTTTTTTTTTTAATATGAAATTTATTGACAAATTGGTTTCCATACAACACCCAGTGCTCATCCCAAAAGGTGCCCTCCTCAATACCCATCACCCACCCTCCCCTCCCTCCCACCCCGCATCAACCCTCAGTTTGTTCTCAGTTTTTAACAGTCTCTTATGCTTTGGCTCGCTCCCACTCTAACCTCTTTTTTTTTTTTTTTTCCTTCCCCTCCCCCATGGGTTCCTGTTAAGTTTCTCAGGATCCACATAAGAGTGAAACCATGTGGTATCTGTCTTTCTCTGTATGGCTTATTTCACTTAGCATTACACTCTCCAGTTCCATCCACGTTGCTACAAAAGGCCATATTTCATTTTTTCTCATTGCCACGTAGTATTCCATTGTGTATATATACCACAATTTCTTTATCCATTCATCAGTTGATGGACATTTAGGCTCTTTCCATAATTTGGCTATTGTTGAGAGTGCTGCTATGAACATTGGGGTACAAGTGCTCCTATGCATCAGTACTCCTGTATCCCTTGGATAAATTCCTAGCAGTGCTATTGCTGGGTCATAGGGTAGGTCTATTTTTAATTTTCTGAGGAACCTCCACACTGCTTTCCAGAGCGGCTGCACCAATTTGCATTCCCACCAACAGTGCAAGAGGGTTCCCGTTTCTCCACATCCTCGCCAGCATCTATAGTCTCCTGATTTGTTCATTTTGGCCACTCTGACTGGCGTGAGGTGATACCTGAGTGTGGTTTTGATTTGTATTTCCCTGATAAGGAGCGACGCTGAACATCTTTTCATGTGCCTGTTGGCCATCTGGATGTCTTCTTTAGAGAAGTGTCTATTCATGTTTTCTGCCCATTTCTTCACTGGGTTATTTGTTTTTCGGGTGTGGAGTTTGGTGAGCTCTTTATAGATTTTAGATACTAGCCCTTTGTCCGATATGTCATTTGCAAATATCTTTTCCCATTCCGTTGGTTGCCTTTTAGTTTTGTTGGTTGTTTCCTTTGCTGTGCAGAAGCTTTTTATCTTCATAAGGTCCCAGTAATTCACTTTTGCTTTTAATTCCCTTGCCTTTGGGGATGTGTCGAGTAAGAGATTGCTACGGCTGAGGTCAGAGAGGTCTTTTCCTGCTTTCTCCTCTAAGGTTCTGATGGTTTCCTGTCTCACATTTAGGTCCTTTATCCATTTTGAGTTTATTTTTGTAAATGGTGTGAGAAAGTGGTCTAGTTTCAACCTTCTGCATGTTGCTGTCCAGTTCTCCCAGCACCATTTGTTAAAGAGGCTGTCTTTTTTCCATTGGATGTTCTTTCCTGCTTTGTCAAAGATGAGTTGGCCATACGTTTGTGGGTCTAGTTCTGGGGTTTCTATTCTATTCCATTGGTCTGTGTGTCTGTTTTTGTGCCAATACCATGCTGTCTTGATGATGACAGCTTTGTAGTAGAGGCTAAAGTCTGGGATTGTGATGCCTCCTGCTTTGGTCTTCTTCTTCAAAATTCCTTTGGCTATTCGGGGCCTTTTGTGGTTCCATATGAATTTTAGGATTGCTTGTTCTAATTTCGAGAAGAATGCTGGTGCAATTTTGATTGGGATTGCATTGAATGTGTAGATAGCTTTGGGTAGTATTGACATTTTGACAATATTTATTTTTCCAATCCATGAGCAGGGAATGTCTTTCCATTTCTTTAAGTCTTCTTCAATTACCTTCATAAGCTTTCTATAGTTTTCAGCATACAGATCCTTTACATCTTTGGTTAGATTTATTCCTAGGTATTTTATGCTTCTTGGTGCAATTGTGAATGGGATCATTTTCTTTATTTGTCTTTCTGTGGCTTCATTGTTAGTGTATAAGAATGCAACTGATTTCTGTACATTGATTTTGTATCCTGCAACTTTGCTGAATTCATGTATCAGTTCTAGCAGACTTTTGGTGGAGTCTATCGGATTTTCCATGTATAATATCATGTCATCTGCAAAAAGCGAAAGCTTGACTTCATCTTTGCCAATTTTGATGCCTTTGATTTCCTTTTGTTGTCTGATTGCTGATGCTAGAACTTCCAGCACTATGTTAAACAACAGCGGTGAGAGTGGGCATCCCTGTCGTGTTCCTGATCTCAGGGAAAAAGCTCTCAGTTTTTCCCCGTTGAGGATGATGTTAGCTGTGGGCTTTTCATATATGGCTTTTATGATCTTTAAGTATGTTCCTTCTATCCCGACTTTCTCAAGGGTTTTTATTAAGAAAGGGTGCTGGATTTTGTCAAAGGCCTTTTCTGCATCGATTGACAGGATCATATGGTTCTTATCTTTTCTTTTATTAATGTGATGTATCACGTTGATTGATTTGCGAATGTTGAACCAGCCCTGCATCCCAGGAATGAATCCCACTTGATCGTGGTGAATAATTCTTTTTATATGCTGTTGAATTCGATTTGCTAGTATCTTATTGAGAATTTTTGCATCCATATTCATCAGGGATATTGGCCTGTAGTTCTCTTTTTTTACTGGGTCTCTGTCTGGTTTAGGAATCAAAGTAATACTGGCTTCATAGAAGGAGTCTGGAAGTTTTCCTTCCCTTTCTATTTCTTGGAATAGCTTGAGAAGGATAGGTATTATCTCTGCTTTAAACGTCTGGTAGAACTCCCCTGGGAAGCCATCTGGTCCTGGACTCTTATTTGTTGGGAGATTTTTGATAACCGATTCAATTTCTTCGCTGGTTATGGGTCTGTTCAAGCTTTCTATTTCCTCCTGATTGAGTTTTGGAAGAGTGTGGGTGTTCAGGAATTTGTCCATTTCTTCCAGGTTGTCCAATTTGTTGGCATATAATTTTCCATAGTATTCCCTGATAATTGTTTGTATCTCTGAGGGATTGGTTGTAATAATTCCATTTTCATTCATGATTTTATCTATTTGGGTCATCTCCCTTTTCTTTTTGAGAAGCCTGGCTAGAGGTTTGTCAATTTTGTTTATTTTTTCAAAAAACCAACTCTTGGTTTCGTTGATCTGCTCTACAGTTTTTTTAGATTCTATATTGTTTATTTCTGCTCTGATCTTTATTATTTCTCTTCTTCTGCTGGGTTTAGGCTGCCTTTGCTGTTCTGCTTCTATTTCCTTTAGGTGTGCTGTTAGATTTTGTATTTGGGATTTTTCTTGTTTCTTGAGATAGGCCTGGATTGCAATGTATTTCCCTCTCAGGACTGCCTTCGCTGCGTCCCAAAGCGTTTGGATTGTTGTATTTTCATTTTAGTTTGTTTCCATATATTTTTTGATTTCTTCTCTAATTGCCTGGTTGACCCACTCATTCGTTAGTAGGGTGTTCTTTAACCTCCATGCTTTTGGAGGCTTTCCAGACTTTTTCCTGTGGTTGATTTCAAGCTTCACAGCATTGTGGTCTGAAAGTATGCATGGTATAATTTCAATTCTTTTATACTTATGAAGGGCTGTTTTGTGACCCAGTATATGATCTATCTTGGAGAATGTTCCATGTGCACTCGAGAAGAACGTATATTCTGTTGCTTTGGGATGTAGAGTTCTAAATATATCTGTCAAGTCCATCTGATCCAATGTCTCATTCAGGGCCCTTGTTTCTTTACTGACCGTGTGTCTAGATGATCTATCCTTTTCTGTAAGTGGGGTGTTAAAGTCCCCTGCAATTACCACATTCTTATCAATAAGGTTGCTTCTGTTTATGAGTAATTGTTTTATATATTTGGGGGCTCCGGTATTCGGCGCATAGACATTTATAATTGTTAGCTCTTCCTGATGGATAGACCCTGTAACTATTATATAATGTCCTTCTTCATCTCTTGTTACAGCCTTTAATTTAAAGTCTAGTTTGTCTGATATAAGTATGGCTACTCCAGCTTTCTTTTGGCTTCCAGTAGCATGATAAATAGTTCTCCATCCCCTCACTCTGAATCTAAAGGTGTCCTCAGGTCTAAAATGAGTCTCTTGTAGACAGCAAATAGATGGGTCTTGTTTTTTTAGCCATTCTGATACCCTATGTCTTTTGGTTGGTGCATTTAATCCATTTACATTCAGTGTTATTATAGAAAGATACGGGTTTAGAGTCATTGTGATGTCTGTATGTTTTATGCTTGTAGTGATGTCTCTGGTACTTTGTCTCACAGGGTCCCCCTTAGGATCTCTTGTAGGGCTGGTTTAGTGGTGACAAATTCCTTCAGTTTTTGTTTGTTTGGGAAGACCTTTATCTCTCCTTCTATTCTAAATGACAGACTTGCTGGATAAAGGATTCTCGGCTGCATATTTTTGCTGTCTAGCACCCTGAAAATCTCGTGCCAATTCTTTCTGGCCTGCCAAGTTTCAAAAGAGAGATCAGTCACGAGTCTTATAGGTCTCCCTTTATATGTGAGGGCACGTTTACCCCTTGCTGCTTTCAGAATTTTCTCTTTATCCTTGTATTTTGCCAGTTTCACTATGATATGTCGTGCAGAAGATCGATTCAAGTTACGTCTGAAGGGAGTTCTCTGTGCCTCTTGGATTTCAATGCCTTTTTCCTTCCCCAGTTCAGGGAAGTTCTCAGCTATGATTTCTTCAAGTACCCCTTCAGCACCTTTCCCTCTCTCTTCCTCCTGTGGGATACCAATTATGCGTATATTATTTCTTTTTAGTGTATCACTTAGTTCTCTAATTTTCCCCTCATACTCCTGGATTTTTTTATCTCTCTTTTTCTCAGCTTCCTCTTTTTCCATAACTTTATCTTCTAGTTCACCTATTCTCTCCTCTGCCTCTTCCATCCGAGCCGTGGTGGTTTGCATTTTGTTTTGCATTTCCTTTAAAGCGTTTTTCAGCTCCTCGTGACTGTTCCTTAGTCCCTTGATCTCTGTAGCAAGAGATTCTCTGCTGTCCTGTATATTGTTTTCCAGCCCAGCGATTAATTTTATGACTATTATTCTAAATTCACTTTCTGTTATATTATTTAAATCCTTTTTGATCAGCTCATTAGCTGTTGTTATTTCCTGGAGATTCTTCTGAGGGGAATTCTTCCGCTTGGTCATTTTGGATAGTCCCTGGTGTGGTGAGGACCTGCAGGGCACTTCCCCTGTGCTGTGGTGTATAACTGGAGTTGGTGGGCGGGGCCGCAGTCAGTCCTGATGTCTGCCCCCAGCCCACCGCTGGGGCCACAGTCAGACTGGTGTGTGCCTTCTCTTCCCCTTTCCTAGGGGCGGGATTCCCTGTGGGGTGGCGTGGCCCGTCTGGGCTACTTGCACACTGCCAGGTTTGTGGTGCTGGGGATCTGGCGTATTAGCTGGGGTGGGAAGGCAAGGTGCACGGCGGCAGGAGGGGCAGGCTTAGCTCGCTTCTCCTTAGGTGATCCACTTCAGGAGGGGCCCTGTGGCAGCCAGAGGGAGTCAGATCCGCTGCCGGAGGTTTGGCTCCGCAGAAGCACAGAGTTGGGTGTTTGCGCGGAGCGAGCAATTTCCCCGGCCGGAACCGGTTCCCTTTGGGATTTTGGCTGGGGGATGGGCGGGGGAGATGGCGCTGGCGAGCGCCTTTGTTCCCCACCAAACTGAGCTCTGTCGTCTGGGGGCTCCGCAGCTCTCCCTCCCTTTGTCCTCCAGCCTTCCCGCTTTCCGAGCAGAGCTGTTAACTTATGACCTCCCAGACGCTAAGTCGCGCTTGCTGTCGGAACACAGTCCGTCAGGCCCCTCCGCTTTTGCAAGCCGGACTCGGGGGCTCTGCTTGGCTGGCGAGCCGCCCCTCCGCCCCGGCTCCCTCCCGCCAGTCCGTGGAGCGCGCACCGCCTCGCCGCCCTTCCTACCCTCTTCCGTGGGCCTCTCGTCTGCACTTGGGTCCGGTGACTCCGTTCTGCTAATCCTCTGGCGGTTTTCTGGGTTATTTAGGCAGGTGTAGGTGGAATCTAAATGATCAGCAGGACGCGCGGTGAGCCCAGCGTCCTCCTACGCCGCCATCTTCCCAGAATCCTCTATTAATGAACTATTTTCAATCTTTCTCATTTTGAGTCCATTTGAACCACTTATGGGAGTGTTCTCATCTCATTTTTATTTTTCTTTGTAAGGCTTTGTTTGATCATCTAAACAATCTGAAACAAATACTTTTGACAATATTTTTTAAAGCTTATCCTGGTTTATTTTGAGAGAGAGAGAGACAGAGACAGAGAGAGGGAGAGGGAGAGAGAGATAGAGAGAACAAGCAGGGGAGGGGCAGAGAGAGAGGGGGAGAGGGAGAGAATTACAAGCAGGCTCCTGCACACTGCCAGCCTGGAACCTGACAGGGCTTGAACTCCCGAACCATGAGATCATGACCTGAGAGGAAGTCGGAGGCTTAACCAACTGAACCACCCAGGTGCTCCACTTCTGACAACATTTGTGAACTATGGATTTCAAAAAAAGATACTTGCCAGAAGTATTCACTTTCAAATCTTTTTGCTTTGGTTGCTCCAGGGGGAAATTTTATTGACCATTGGAATTTCTATGCCACAGTTTCAAATCTGTTTTCAGGGAAGAAAAATAATTTAGATTGGACTCTTTGATTCAAGCATGACTAAAATCTATAAAATTAGAACTAAAAAGAGAACAAATTTAGGGAAGTTCTAATATTTGAAATCACTGATTACCTTACAAGATTACTTAGAAAATCTCTGTGTTTACTTAGAAGGCCTCTGCTGATAAGTTTGTGTCTGTGTACACAACTTCTGGGTCCCCAGTACATTCCATTTTAATGGAAGAGGAGAGTACCTCAAAACATAACGCTCTTCATGACTTAGACTTGCAGACCTAAGTTATAGCACTTCAGAGAATATCTATTTATTCCAGTGTAGCTAATTTGGAAGATTTAGACACTACATCATAGTTTTCTTCTTTTAAAGTTTTTATTTGTTTAGATTAAAAACCCCAGTTAAATTATAGTTTATATGTTGTTCACAGCAAGGTTATATAATAAAACCATTGAGTAGCAATCTGAGTTCTCTGCAGAGCAGGATACTGGGAAGTAGTAACACAGCTTGCAAATTCCACTTTGTTCCTTTTGCATTATTTAATTATCTTCTGGGCCTCAATACCCTGGCCAGAAATTATTGTTCTATCTCATATAAAAATTGTCCATGGGCCAACTGGAAAAAAATTCCTGTGTACCTAAATCTTGCCAAATAACAGCAAAGCTGTTTCAGAATAAGAATAACTGAGAAAAATATTAATTCTCAGTAGAACAGAATGCACTCACTTCTATTTATCACAATAGTAGCTTGCTTTTTTCATGTGTTTTCTTGATTCCTATATGTACACTTAGTATGAAAACTCCAGTTTGGCTTTTCCTTGGGTTTGATGCAGAAGCAACTGGTGCAGATAAAAACCTAAATAGAAAGTCTTGGGAAGGGACACAAGGGATTTGCCCACAGTGTTCTAGAATGCATCACCTGAAGGCTGTAAATCACCTGAGCAAGAGAAGAGAATTATTGACTTAAGGATGAGTGAGCAATTGGGTGAATCCACTTAGCCTGAGAAAATGGAAATTTTCCATGCATCACTTTTCCAGCTTCCTTTCTGTTTGATGATCATACCCTGCAGTATTTTAAACAGATGTAGGTGTTGAATTATGCTCCAAATGGATATTAAGCTGATTCTGATTTTTTTTTCAGCTTTTGAAATATTTATTTATTTATTTATTTATATATATATGAAATTTATTGACAAATTGGTTTCCATACAACACCCAGTGCTCATCCCAAAAGGTGCTCTCCTCAATACCCATCACCCACCCTCCCCTCCCTCCCACCCCCCATCAACCCTCAGTTTGTTCTCAGTTTTTAAGAGTCTCTTATGCTTTGGCTCTCTCCCACTCTAACCTCTTTTTTTTTTTTTTCCTTCCCCTCCCCCATGGGTTCCTGTTAAGTTTCTCAGGATCCACATAAGAGTGAAACCATATGGTATCTGTCTTTCTCTGTATGATTCTGATTTTTTAATCACATGGCAACATATCATCTTATGCTCTTTGTTACTGATGAACAGAGAGAATGCTTAGAGGCAAGGAGATAAAGGTGTGATGCTTTTGTATGTTAAACAAAAAAACTTTATTTCTTACCAGCATACTTTCTACAGTTATATGTTTATCTAGTTAAAACCATATGGACTTAGGCCACTATTAGTAAAGAAATCGTGGTCCCTAGCCTTGGAGTTCCAATGTGCTTCTTTGCTTTTTTGCTTCTTTCTTTTTAAGGCAGCTGATGGCACCCCAGGAAAGAGCTTAAAAATTGAGCAGAAAGCTCTGGTTTTTGTTATTGTTTGTTTGTTTTTTCCCAATGGGGAACAAGAGTAAACGTTAGTTATAATGAGTTGCCAAAAACTGTGTTCTAGTATTTCATTTTATCCTAAATGATCTGAACTTTGAGAAGTGTTTCTAATTACTGTGAAGTATTTCTGTTAAGTTCTACAGTATAACTGTGGCATTTCCCAAAAGATTAATGTTTCCTAAGAATAAATTTATTTTTTTAATGTTTATTTATTTTGAAAGACAGAGAAAGAGAGAGAGTGAGTGAGAGAGGGTCAGAGAGAGGGAGAGACAGAATCCCAAGAAGGCTCCATGGTCGGTCAGCATGGAGCCCAACTTGGGACTCCATCTCACAACTATGAGATCACAACTGTGAGATCACGACCTGAGCCTATATCAAGAGTGGGTTGCTTAACCAACTAAGCCACCCAGGCGTCCCTTCTAAGGACAAATTTAAAATGTGTTGCCTGATCAGAGGGAAAGAGGGGATTCTATAATAAATTTAGAAGTGACCTCCTTGTACCTTCTAAAAATGATATTTGGAATCACAAGAATTTTTTCTTCATATTGTCTTTCTCTTCTTAAGTTTTAAAAACTTTTTAGCAGAATACTAAGTCCTGAAAATAACCTTTGCTGAGTACTCATTATGCATCAGTGGCTCAGCTACATACCTCATATAATTTATCATGTATTTACAAAACACCATGAGGTAGAAACTGTTATGTTCTTGTTATCCAGTGGAGAAACTGAAACTCTGATTTGACCGAGAATTCAAAGCTGGCTAAGATCACATTTTTGGACTTCCATGTAGATGCGCTTTTTACTGCATATTTTATTTTCAGAATAATAAACAAGAAAGGTTTTGGAAATTCTTTCCCCTAAGGCCCAAGGAGGTGAACACAAGGGCACATTTATGAACATAAAGGCAATTGATTACTGGAGAGAGTTCAGTTACTCCCACAACAAGTAGCTGGAGAGTTACTGGCTGGCTTCTTCTCCATTTTTCCTCTCTGCCAACCATTCCCAATTAGTTATGAAAATACCTCATTGGGAGCAGCGACCCAACAGGCAGATATCTATTCAGACATTAGATGAATTAATTAAATGTTTTTTAGAATAGTAAACCTAATAAATTGAGAACCAAGTCCGTTATAGAGAAGGCAGTCAAATGTAGGATTATGTTAAAAATTTTACATTCAGGACATTTCAGAAAGTAGCTTCAGATAACCAGACATACTTTGGTGATTGAGATTTTGGGATTCAAAACCTAGCTTCAGAAATCCACCTGGTGTCACCAGGGAAAAGGCATTAAGCTATTTCAAGGAGGGCAATTTGCGACGTGCTGGCTTGGTTCTACTTGTCAACCTTACCACTGAACATCTGTTTCAGGTGCTACAGTCAATTGAGAACTTGCCCCATATAAAAATACTTCATAAACATCTTATCCTCTAAGATTGAAATTGCTCTTGGAATATTTTGCACATCCTAAAAAGATTGATGGAGTTTGGGTAGATTATGAATGTGTGCCTTGAGAACACTGTATTTTAATTTTAATTTCACTGACTCAGATTCAATTTAGCAAAACAATGTGGGCTGAAAATCATTACAGTAAACTCCCAGATTTAGTGAACAGATAACCCCTCCAGTCAATAAAGCAGGTCTTAACTGTAAATCTTGTGCTTGTAATAAAAGAACTATAGTAAATTCACAGGGCTCAGTAGCTATGGCAACTGCAGATTTCAGTCAATACCCTTTGATCTTCAACATTAGATAGTCATGTCTGATTGCCGCACACAATCTTTTTCCCAAAAGAGGTCAATATGTTCTTGCTGAAATACTTCAAAGTATTCTGGTCTTTGGAAATGCCTTGGGGTTTTATATTAGTTACTCCCATTTTTGATCAATATTCCTACTTGAAAAGTTATTTGATGCTTACACAAACACACAAACACAAGCCTACATAGAAAATATAACTTGTGCATGTGTACATGTTCTGTGCTAAAGATGAACATTGTTGAATATTTATGCAAACGAATCCATATCCAATATATACAGACAGATATGCATTATATATACTATGTGTTTTACATAAATGCAACCAGACCTGAAAATAAAAAGCCAAGGAAAATATTAGTAGTAGTTTTTTTTTAATAATGAAAACATCTTTTAAATAATGACCTCAAAATAATTGGAGGCAATTCAAGTACTATTGTCATTAATATTATTAGTTTGAGATAACAATGATACCTTTATTTAAATAAGTCTAATTAAAAATAATAATTTATAAAGGGACAATTTAAGAATGTGTCTTAATGTACTTATTAATCCCATTTTTATCTATTCAATGAACATTTTTTTGAAATTATGCTTTATGTGAGGTACTTCTAATCCCTGCATGGAATAAAATAGCAAATTAAAGATAGCTTATAATGTCAAGAAACACATAATACCCATGTAAGGCACATAGGGCACACAAAAAGAACATTTACAAGAATAGACACACTAAGAAGTACAAGTCAATGCTATGGGTTCCCAGGAAGAAAAGGTGCCTTTTTGCAGCAGAGATTACAGAAAACTTCATGGAGGAAGTAGCATCTGCTCTGGGCCACAAAATATATGGAGAATTGCAAGTGTATGAATGTGGGTAGGGATAATGTCAGTGGAGGGGCCACATGCAAAAAGGTATGGAGGTAGGGAGTCCTGGACATCCACTGGGTGGGGGTATACCTTCAAGGGTGCAGAGTGGGCATCTAATGAGGGGATCCTGGTCAATCAAATCACCTAAGAGAACATTTCAGAAAAGACGAATTTTACAGGAATGCCACCACAAAAATAAAAGTATAAAAATCAAACGTTTTGGACTATTTTTTAATTAGAATTCTAAAAAATACTTCTCATCCTGGAATACTAAAACATTCTCTTGGGTATTATGGTAGAAAAACAATTGTGTTTTACCTGTTCTTGGAAATAATTTTTAGTAGTAGTCCTTCAGAACTCTAGTTCTTTTACTCCTTCCTCCTCTTCTTCTTCCCCTTCTTCCCCTTCTTCTTCTTCTTTTCTTCTTCTTCTTCTTCTTCTTCTTCTTCTTCTTCTTCTTCTTCTTCTTCTTTTCTTCCCCTCCCCCCCTCCTCCTTGCCCTCCTCCTACTCCTCCTTCCCCCTCCTCCCTCTCCCCTCCTCCTCCTTCCCTTCTTCTTCTTTTCGTCTTGCTATCCCTTCTTCTTCTTCTTCTTCTTCTTCTTCTTCTTCTTCAACAACAACATGATATTTGAATGGAAACTTAAAGGAGGTGAGGAAGCAGTGTATGGGACTATCTGTGGAAGGAATATTCCAGGAGGCCTGAGCTTGGAGTGTACTCGGTGTGTTCAAGGACTCAAGGAGGCCAGGGTGGCTGGAGCATAGAGAGTGAGGGAAGAGCATTGCAAGGAAAGGGAGGCAGGGCTTGCCAGACTTGGTAGGCCACTATAATGACTTTTTTGGCTTTTACTCTAAAAGAGATGCCAGGCTGTCAGAGAATATTGAAAAGAGTGCTATGAGCTGGCTTGTGTTTTAACGGGATCAATTTGGCTGTTGTGTTGACAAGCAGGGAGACCAGTTAGTATGGCCCTGTACAAAGCCAGGTGAGAAATGCTGTGAATCAGGGCAGTACTGGAGGGGATATGAGATGTGCTTGCAGAAATTCTGGATATATTTATTATTTTTTTTGCTTTTTTATTTTTTTCAATATATGAAGTTTATTGTCAAATTGGTTTCCATACAACACCCAGTGCTCATCCCAAAAGGTGCCCTCCTCAATACCCATCCCCCACCCTCCCCTCCCTCCCACCCCCCCATCAACCCTCAGTTTGTTCTCAGTTTTTAAGAGTCTCTTATGCTTTGACTCTCTTCCACTCTAACCTCTTTTTTTTTTTCCTTCCCCTCCCGCATGGGTTTCTGTTAAGTTTCTTAGGATCCACATAAGAATGAAACCATATGGTATCTGTCTTTCTCTGTATGGCTTATTTCACTTAGCATCACACTCTCCAGTTCCATCCATGTTGCTACAAAGGGCCATATTTCATTCTTTCTCATTGCCACGTAGTACTCCATTGTGTATATAAACCACAATTTCTTTATCCATTCATCAATTGATGGACATTTAGGTTCTTTCCATAATTTGGCTATTGTTGAGAGTGCTGCTATAAACATTGGGGTACAAGTGCCCCTATGCATCAGCACTCCTGTATCCCTTGGGTAAATTCCTAGCAGTGCTATTGCTGGGTCATAGGGTAGGTCTATTTTTAATTTTTTGAGGAACCTCCACACTGTTTTCCAGAGTGGCTGCACCAGTTTGCATTCCCACCAACAGTGCAAGAGGGTTCCCGTTTCTCCACATCCTCGCCAGCATCTATAGTCTCCTGATTTGTTCATTTTGGCCACTCTGACTGGCGTGAGGTGATATCTGAGTGTGGTTTTGATTTGTATTTCCCTGATGAGGAGCGATGGTGAGCATCTTTTCATGTGCCTGTTGGCCATCTGGCTGTCTTCTTTAGAGAAGTGTCTATTCATGTTTTCTGCCCATTTCTTCACCGGGTTATTTGTTTTTCGGGTGTAGAATTTGGTGAGCTCTTTATAGATTTTGGATACTAGCCCTTTGTCCGATATGTCATTTGCAAATATCTTTTCCCATTCCATTGGTTGCCTTTTAGTTTTGTTGATTGTTTCCTTTGCCGTGCAGAAGCTTTTTATCTTCATAAGGTCCCAGTAGTTCATTTTTGCTTTTTAATTCCCTTGCCTTTGGGGATGTGTCGAGTAAGAGATTGCTACGGCTGAGGTCAGAGAGGTCTTTTCCTGCTTTCTCCTCTAGGGTTTTGATGGTTTCCTGTCTCACATTCAGGTCCTTTATCCATTTTGAGTTTATTTTTGTGAGTGGTGTGAGAAAGTGGTCTAGTTTCAACCTTCTGCATGTTCCTGTCCAGTTATCCCAGCACCATTTGTTAAAGAGACTGTCTTTTTTCCATTGGATGTTCTTTCCTGCTTTGTCAAAGATTAGTTGACCATACGTTTGTGGGTCTAGTTCTGGGGTTTCTATTCTATTCCATTGGTCTGTGTGTCTGTTTTTGTGCCAATACCATGCTGTCTTGATGATAACAGCTTTGTAGTAGAGGCTAAAGTCTGGGATTGTGATGCCTCCTGCTTTGGTCTTCTTCTTCAAAATTACTTTGACTATTCGGGGCCTTTTGTGGTTCCATATGAATTTTAGGATTGTTTGTTCTAGCTTTGAGAAGAATGCTGGTGCGATTTTGATTGGGGTTGCATTGAATGTGTAGATAGCTTTGGGTAGTATTGACATTTTGACACTATTTATTCTTCCAATCCATGAGCATGGAATGTTTTTCCATTTCTTTATATCTTCTTCAATTTCCTTCATAAGCTTTCTATAGTTTTCAGCATACAGATCTTTTACATCTTTGGTTAGCTTTATTCCTAGGTATTTTATGCTTCTTGGTGCAATTGTGAATGGGATCAGTTTCTTTATTTGTCTTTCTGTTGCTTCATTATTAGTGTATAAGAATGCAACTGATTTCTGTACATTGATTTTGTATCCTGCAACTTTGCTAAATTCATGTATCAGTTCTAGCAGACTTCTGGTGGAGTCTATAGGGTTTTCCATGTATCATATCATGTCATCTGCAAAAAGTGAAAGCTTAACTTCATCTTTGCCAATTTTGATGCCTTTGATTTCCTTTTGTTGTCTGATTGCTGATGCTAGAACTTCCAACACTATGTTAAACAACAGTGGTGAGAGTGGACATCCCTGTCGTGTTCCTGATCTCAGGGAAAAAGCTCTCAGTTTTTCCCCATTGAGGATGATATTAGCTGTGGGCTTTTCATAAATGGCTTTTATGATCTTTAAGTATGTTCCTTCTATCCCGACTTTCTCGAGGGTTTTTATTAAGAAACGTTGCTGAATTTTGCCAAAGGCCTTTTCTGCATCGATTGACAGGATCATATGGTTCTTATCTTTTCTTTTATTAATGTGATGTATCACATTGATTGATTTGCGAATGTTGAACCAGCCCTGCATCCCAGGAATGAATCCCACTTGATCATGGTGAATAATTCTTTTTATATGCGGTTGAATTCGATTTGCTAGTATCTTATTGAGAATTTTTGCATCCATATTCATCAGGGATACTGGCCTGTAGTTCTCTTTTTTTACTGGGTCTCTGTCTGGTTTAGGAATCAAAGTAATACTGGCTTCATAGAATGAGTCTGGAAGTTTTCCTTCCCTTTCTATTTTTTTGGAATAGCTTGAGAAGGATAGGTATTATCTCTGCTTTAAACATCTGGTAGAACTCCCCTGGGAAGCCATCTGGTCCTGGACTCTTATTTGTTTGGAGATTTTTGATGACTGATTCAATTTCTTCGCTGGTTATGGGTCTGTTCAAGCTTTCTATTTCCTCCTGATTGAGTTTTGGAAGCATGTGGGTGTTTAGGAATTTGTCCACTTCTTCCAGGTTGTCCTGTTTGTTGGCATATAATTTTTCATAGTATTCCCTGATAATTGCTTGTATCTCTGAGGGATTGGTTGTAATAATTCCATTTTCATTCATGATTTTATCTATTTGGGTCATCTCCCTTTTCTTTTTGAGAAAAAGAGGTTTATCAATTTTGTTTATTTTTTCAAAAAACCAACTCTTGGTTTCATTGATCTGCTCTACAGTTTTTTTAGATTCTATATTGTTTATTTCTGCTCTTATCTTTATTACTTCTCTTCTTCTGCTGGATTTAGGCTGTCTTTGCTGTTCTGCTTCTATTTCCTTTAGGTGTGCTGTTAGATTTTGTATTTGGGATTTTTCTCGTTTCTTGAGATAGGCCTGGATTGCAATGTATTTTCCTCTCAGGACTGCCTTCGCTGCAGAAATTCTGGATATATTTAAAAGAAAGAACTGACCAGATTTGCTGATGAATTCCAACAAGGGGTGTGAAAAAAACATTTAAGGATAATACCAAAGTGTTTGGTCTGAGGAAGTGGAAGGAAGACATTAACAATAACCGAGAGGCTCCAGTGAGGAAGAGTGTGGGTGGCGCATATTAGCAGAGGGAATGATAGTTTCTCTTTTGAACATAAAAAGTCTGTGGTACCTGATAGTGTGGTTGGCCAGTGAGCAGCTGGATGTAGGAGTGTTGCATCTGGTCACTAAATTCAGCAAATGAAGGTCATTGGTGACTCTGACGAGAACTACGTGAAGAGTAGTGTGATCTGAATTGGGTGAGTTTAACCTTTATGAAATTTAAAAGTACTAGTTGAGTATCTTCCTATTACTGAAAGATAGGCAAAAAACCAATCTTAGGACTTTTTGATAGAAATATGGTACCCAGATTAAGGCAGGGACACATCCAAGTATATCCCATCAGAGTTGGACTTTAGCTGGAACTATGCATTTTAAAGGTCACCTTAGCAAACTAGAGCTCATCCAGCCTGATAAATGATCCATCACTGTTCCCTATGAGAACTGGGAAGGTATCTTCAGGAAAGAAAGAAGTAAATGTTCCTAGGTATCTAGGATCTGAATAGACTTTCACAAGGAGGAAGTTTTCTCCAAAGGGCAAAACTTGAATGAAAGGGTGGGAGGTGATAAGATGTAGGATTTCTTGAAATTTAATTTAATTTAATTTTTTAGAATTTTTTTGTTTTTAGAAGAAATGTAAATAGGAGTCTTGGCCTGGCAGAAGCTCAGATTTCTGGTGATGAATCCAAACAGTATTTCTTCTGCTGAGTATTCAATGATACTCATCAGTTTAAACCTGTCCAAAACGAGGTTTGCGGCATATTTTAAAAATATTACTGATGGAGTAGCTCTGTGGAAGTCAGATTGCAAGAAAAGACAAAGTTGGCCCTGTGAGAGAACAGATCATTTAAGAAAATGTGGCCCAGGTGCAGTAACTGGGTCTGTATGCTAGAAAGTAATGACAGTTCTCGTTTATCCATTGGTGGCTAATCCTGTATTTTTCTTGACCCCATCATTCTAGCTGTTTGTGCCTTAAGGGAAAAGAGAATGTGTGTGTGAATCTAAAGAACGATTCTGGCTTAATAATCCTGTGTCTAAGCAATCTTGCCACAAGTTCTCTGACAGACCGAGAATAATACAGAAGGTGTGTTTTTTGTAAGCAAGCACATGTTTCTAGACTGAGATTCTGGGGAAGGCATCCAGTTCCAGTGATGAAACAGAGTTTGAGGTTGGGGTAGAGTCTTGGTAGAAATGTCTGGCGTTGCTATGGAAACATCTCAGGTGGGCTGGATAGAGGGGTGAGGAAGGACTACAGACACCCCTGAGAACTTCCAGGACTTATCCAGGGAAAACTGGACTTCCTTCAGTTGTGTACATGACAGATTGGAACCACTGAGAGTCAGCTATCAGTAAAGAGAACTATGTTTTTCACTGGCTGGCACAATTTCTATTCGAAGAAGTAGACAAGACTTAAATGTAAGGAGCCCACCATTATAAGCAGTATTTAAGGAGAGACTGGATGTCTCTGTATGTCTGTGTTCATGCTCACACCAGGAAGGCTGCGTTATTGTATGTTTCGTAAATTGTAAGACATACTCTGCAGTGTAAAGATGCTATTATTGCTATGTATATTCTGAGGGAAGTATCATTGTGGAAATGAATGATGACTTTCATACTCTCCTTTTCAACTTGAGGAATCTGTGAATCCATCAAAATAAAGTAGGGACTTTTAACAAGTAAAAAATTATGTCATGCATGCAGATTCGGCAGTTGGTCATAGCTTAAGAATAAGCAGATTGATGGCTCTATTTTAAGTAGTAGGTTTTGTAGATCTGTTATGTCTGCAAATTGTTAAGGAATGATCCGAAGGAGTCCATGACAAATTACTTTTTGATATAATTTTAGTTTGCAAAGATAAGGCAACTGGGGATAGATGAATCAGATGGAGGGGAGAAATGAATCTACTATCTGCTTTGAGCAGCCACACCTTAGTCAAACCCCTATGCGGCACTACCTGACGTCTTGACCCCAGGAAGTAATGACGTGGAGGATGTTTTTCGTAAAATCTGCAATATATATGACTTTATATTACTCAATGCACAGAAGCTTATATTTGAATGTTAACATTCACATTAAGACTTTCTTTTTTTTCCATTTCCAACTTTTATTTTTTATTTTTTTAATATGAAATTTATTGTCAAATTGGTTTCCATACAACACCCAGTGCTCATCCCAAAAGGTGCCCTCCTCAATGCCCATCACCCACTTTCCCCTCCCCCCCCGCCCCCCCCCCCCCATCAACCCTCAGTTTATTCTCAGTTTTTAAGAGCCTCTTATGGTTTGCCTTTCAAAAGAAAACACATTAAGTAGTTCAGATAGGCTTTGAAAGCTTTATTCTGTTGATGTACAGCAATGAAAACCTGATGACCAGGTGACTGAGTTGACTCAGGGCTGAACTTTTACAGGGTAAAGAGGGGAGGGGAATATGTATCTTTGTGATTTGGCTCAGGTAGCAGTTTTGTCTTTAATTGCTGAGAAACTTGCTGTTAGAGATTGTTCTGGTTTTCATGTTTCTTCAGGATTGTTGGTGCCATCCTGTCTGATAACAGTCAGAGTAGTACTTTCCAAGAGCTGTTTTTTGCAAGCCTTGTGGTTTGGTGGTTAGTCAAGGTTTAGGGGGTAGGGGAGGTAGTGCCAGAAAAAAAAGTGTGGGTGGGAGGGAAGAGAAAAATCGGGAGACAAAGCCATAGTTGAAGGCAAAGGGGAAATAGAGAATCCTCCACCATAAAAACTGAGGGTTTTTTGTTTGTTTGTTTTTTTACAAGACACACTATGATTTACATTTTCTGTTAATGTCTAATAAAGAAGCACACAAATGTAAGGTTATGTGCTGTTTTCATAGAGATGAAGTAAAACTTCATAGTGATACTACTAGATATTTGATTTAGATTTCTTACTATACTACTGAAAATGCTCTTCTAGATTAACTGTTTTAAGGCCAGCAGAAAGTACCACATATCAAACAAATTGATTTCCTTTTCTCCTACTTAGTTTAAATGAAAACAAATTTTTCATGTTGAATTAAAATCCCTACTATATGGCCTTCCTCTTTAAATTTTGTTTATCCAGATTTATTGATCCCTTAAATATCCCTTTTCATGCATTCTCTTGAGTTAAGATAAAAATGGTTTCTTCCACCGCAAATGCAAAACACTTGAGAAGGGTAACACAAGAGGTGCTCAGCAGTCATAACACCTTGCTAAAAATGTACTTACCAATTGCTCTCTTGTAAAATAGGAAATGTTTAGTATTATCTGGCTGCTGGTTATGTGGATCTGGCTTATTTAGGTGAAAGGAGATGAACAGGGAGAAGGAGGGCTATAACAAAATAGGAAAAAAGGAGATCAGTGCTGGAAAAGGATAAAAAGGCACAGAAAGAGGAAGGAGATCATTTGTAAAACTGTCTGCTTCCTTCACAGGTTGGCCTACAGTTTGAACTTTGTTACATACTTTGCTGACAAAAAACCCACACAGGGTTTTTCCTAAATCTCTGTAACATTAACTACCCTTGCTGGCCATATGTCGCTGGAGCTTAAGGAATTGTCGTGCTTTGATAGCTGGGAAAAATCACAACTGCATCTCTCAGAGGGACACCTGATTTATTACCACTTGATGGGTGAAGCTTCTGTCATGGCCAGAATCAAACTGTTGTTGTTGTTGTATTTCAGACTTGTTCATGCTCTTTGAATTTGGCCACAGTCCAATTCTACAACTATTTATTCAGCACCTTCTTGTGCTGTGTAGGCACTGTGACAGGTACTGGAGGGAGAAAGGTGAGTAATCTAGATAATTCGCCACTCTATGGAGTGATATCCAGGCAATACAGACGAGAACAAGCCAAAGACGTAAGAGTGTCACATTCTGATTTCAGACCGTTAAAAGATCCTTCCTGCCCTGGGACCAGGGTTCACTACTGCCTCTGTCCCACTGTAGTCGGGGGTCACAGAGGTCTTGGGTGGTGCAGATGTTCTTTGCATGGCGGCCTTGTGGTCCAAGCAGTGAGACCAGGGAACTTTCTAGCTTGCACAAGAAAACTGACTAGTAGGAACTGAAAAGTGGTACCAACATTCAGTATCTCTCAGAAATTCAACTGCAGAGAATTTTGGTGAGATATCCTTTTTGAACTCTCTAGGTAACTAAGGCTCTAAACCCTCCCCTCTGTGAAGATGCTTTTAAACAGTTTGAATATGCCATGACTGTCCTGAAACTCACGTTTTGTTTTACCTTCTGCCTGTATTAGCCAAAAAGATAGTTTGATAAGCATTTCTCTGCTCCCACATACTATCAGTTGAAAAATGTTAGATATGTGGGGACAGACAGACACACACCTGGGGTTTAGCTTTCAGGCACACCTTGAAAAGTAAGTCCTTGTCTACATGTCTGTTTTCCTTCCCTGAGCAATATCTTACATTTTTTCTCATTCTTATTTTACTGCCGGCATCACCTTGTTACTGTTGTTTTTGAGACACTTGCTCAAATTAACTGGGTGATGGGTAGTAATGGAATCATTGCTTAAAAACTATTTGTAGCCACTTTTGCCTTCTAGAGGGCTTTGGAATCACTCACAACAGAAGTTAAATTTATATGGTTTCTTTTTTCTTATGGTGACTGCTGGGGTGAGAAGAAATGTAACACAGATGTTCGCTGGGGTCACTCTGCTCCTAAGCATCAGGATAGGACTGGGTCAGGTCAAATTGTGCAACTATGTTTTATGGAAAGTCCAATGCCCTCAGGGTTTTTGCAAATACATTTGTGCGAGTCACTTCTGACTCCAGTTTCCTGCTTTTGTTGAGTTCTCGTTACTCTGAGTCTTGAGGCTGCTTTATCTCTGCCCTGGCTTCAAGTCAGATGTGGGAGCATTTCCTTCTCCTTTATTTTATGTCTTCCCTGTCCTCCTACTGCTCATAAGAGGCAGCTGTGAATACAAGAAATGCACTGAGTGTTGGGGTTACATAGTGAAGGGAGGGAGCATATACTATACAGATAGCTGGGAATTGGAAATTAAATTTTTCTGGCCTCGTAAAGTTCCTTGGCCATTGTATCCGAATCAAGCTTTGACTTCTGACCTCTCTCTACATAACCCTCTCTTTACCCCACCTTCTGTCCCAACAGCACAGATAATCATCTCAGTTCAACATGCAGAAAAAATGCAGCTCTCTTTGAACTGGACTATGATTTCTCTTGGTACATGTACTGTGAGCACTTTGAAAACAGTGTGTATTCTGTTGATGTTGAATGGAGTGCTTTATAAATGTCAATTAGATCAAGTTTTTTTTTTTTTTTTAACGTTTATTTATTTTTGAGACAGAGACAGAGCATGAACAGGGGAGGGGCAGAGAGAGAGGGAGACACAGAATCTGAAATGGGCTCCAGGCTCTGAGCTGTCAGCACAGAGCCCGACGTGGGGCTCGAACTCACGGACTGTGAGGTCATGACCTGAGCCGAAGTCGGATGCTTAACCGACTGAGCCACCCAGGCGCCCCAATTAGATCAAGTTTAACAGTGTTCAAATCTTCCGTGTCCTTACTGTTTTTTGGTCTACTTATTCAATCAGTTATTGAAAAGGGGTAATAAAACATCTAAACTGTTGGATTTGTTTCTTTTTGTGTTTCCCACTGGGTTTTGCCTCATGTATTTTGAGGCTCAGCTCTTAGGTGTATAAATGTCTTAACATTCTTATCTCTTCTTGATTAACTGGCCCCTTTATCATTATGAAACGACTCTCTTTAGCCCTGCTGAAATTCTTTGGTCTGAAATCCTATCTTGTGTAATACCAATATTGTCACTCCATCTTTCTTTCTATTAGGGTAAGCATGGTACTGTTAAAACCTTAAACTGCACTACTATCATCAGCGTGGCCTATCTGTTATAATCCATAAACCTAGATTAACACGTCATTATCACCAATGTCCGTAGTTTATAGTAGAGTTCACTCTTGGTGTGTATATTCCGTGTGTTTTAACAGGTGTATAATGTCAAATATCCATGCGTATAATATACAGAATAGTTTTACTGCTCTAAAAAAATCTTCTGTGCTCTGCCTTTTCATACTTTCACCCCTCCCTGGGCCCCTGGCAACCACTGATCTTTTTACCCCACAGTTTTGCCTTTACCAGAATGTCACAGAGTTGGAATCGTATAACATGTATCTTTTCTAGTTTGAATCTTTCACTTAGCAATATACATTTAAAGCTCTTCCATGTTTTTTTTCATGGCTTGATAGCTCACCTATTTTTAGTGTTGAATAATCTGTTGTCTGAATGTACCACAGCCTATCCATTTACCTACTGAAGGAGATCGCACTTGCTTTCAGGTGTTGGCAATTATGAATACAACTATAAATCTGTGTGCAGGTTTTTGTGTGGTTGTGAGTTTTCAGTTCATCTGCATAAATACCAAGGAGTACAACTGCTGGATCACATGGTAAAAATATGATGAGTTTTGCAAGAAACTGCCAAACAGTTTGTACCATTTTGCATTTCTACCAGCAATGAATGAGAGTTCCCTTTATAACAGCACTCCAGCTGGTCTTAAGGGTTAATTTGCTTCAAGTTAACACACTCCTTGCTTGCTGACTTTAAGGCCCTTGATCTGTAACAGAACTAATTTACTTTCTTGGAGATTTGTAGACTGTTGGCCTTGGGGAATGAACGTTCCCAAGTCATAGGGGCCAGCAAGTCTGTTGTGCTGTTGTGCTGTTGAAGCCCCCTCAGCTTTCTGATTAGCCCAGCAATCTTTTAGCAAAAGGTCACACAGATGACTTTATTGACCTCCCTTTGTGCATCTGTAGACCTTGCCCTCCTTTGTAGAAGAACAGAGTACTCTCACACAACCCCTGGGTACCAAGGAACTAGAACTTCTTGTGCAACTTCTGAGCACTGAGATAACTCTGTAGCTGGCATAATCGAATCTGCATGTAATCAAGAAATGTCAGAGACCAGTGCACTACTTTAATTGATTAAACCCCTTTAAAAATCTCGGCACCAGGCAGAAACTTTGGAGTTGGACTTTGGACAAGAGTCTGCCTTCTCCCCAGGTGGCCAGCCTCTTGATAAAGCTCAGATTCCGTTCCAGTCAAAGCTTGTCTCTTGAGTATTGGCCTTTTGAGTGACAAGCATAGCTCATTTATTGGGTTTTGGTAACACTATCGCTCCACATCCTTGTCGGCATTTGGTGTGGTCAGTGTTTTGGATTGCAGCCATTTTAATAGGTATGTGGTAGTAGTTCAGTGTTATTTAAATTTGCATTTTCCTAATGAGATATTATGTTGACTGTCCCTTCATATGTTTATTTTCATCTGCATATCTTCTTTGGTGAGGTATCTGGTAAGTCTCTTGCTCATTTTTTTAATCAGGTTGTTCATTTCCTTATTGTTGAGTTTTAAGAATTCTTTGTGTATTTTAGATAATAATCCTGTATCAGATGCGTCTTTTGCAAATATTTTCTCCAAGTCTGTGACTTGTTTTCTCATTCTCTTGACCTTGTCTTTTGCAGAGGAGAGCTTTGAATTTTAATAAAGTCCAGCTTTTCAACTATTTTTTTCATAGATGACAATACGGGTTTTAAGGGAAAGAATGTCATATTTGTATTTCTGTCTTCTGCTTCTGGCCAGTGACTGGCACATTTTAGACACTTAGTGTTGAATGAGTGAGTGAATGCCCTCTTCCAATAATCATCTATTTAAAACAGGATCACCCACATTATTATATTAATTACAAAGTTTAATAGATTAACAAACAAAAAGAGTAATAACAAGTGATTGGCTATTTGCTTATCAAGCTGATTCAGCTCTGGTATTTCTACATCTTGCTATCTACTTTCCTCCATGAGTTATACTAGAATGTTTATTATGTTTACCAATTGTCCCTGCTTCAGATATGAAAAACTTTCTGTTAATCACAGGAAACCTCTAATCTTCTGGTGTGATTTGAGTCCTGAGGATTTGTCTGTTGTTCACAAATTATCTCATTTGCTATTACCCCAAAACTATACCTAGATATGAAAGTTGCACACAAGAGTCAAATAGCATTCTCTTATTAAGTAAAATCTATTCTCTGCCTCTTCATAGTATTTTACTATAAGCATCAAAAAATGCTTGATAGTGTATCGGACGTGTTATTTTTATGAAATTAATGATGTTCGACTGTTAATTTATTTCTGAATAAATCCTAAATAATGACAAATATATTGTGATTGAGCCCTAAACCTGAGCATGACTATTATGTAGAGATATTGAAAATATTTTTCAGACTAAAAGTGTTGTAAGATTATGAACACATTTATGTGTCTCTCAAAGCTTTAAATATTCCATTTAACAATTTCTGGAATATAAAATGAACTAAATAGGAATTGCCTAAAGGAACCAAGACTCATGGCTTTGGATATATATAGGGCAAAATCATTTATTTTGCACCTCATTAATTAGAAATTTAAAAATATTTAGTAAGGGAGCATATTACAGCAAAACTTGGTTTTAAAGCCTTTTCTCAACACGAAATGCAGATTGCAATCTACCTAAGACTGTAAAATTACTGTGACATATAATATTAACAAATGATTTCAATCTATACTTTCTTGAAATTTACTAATAAGCAACACTAATTCTGTCTGCACTGTAATTCCTTAAGGATATTCAGTAATTTATACGTTTCTTCATTTCCCCACTTAAACTGACTTTTCTCCTAGTTAACTTGAATTTGTGATTAAATATATTTGACTTTTTTAATGTGAATTTACTTTTTACAGTGTTATCCAAATATAAGTTTCGACACTATTTACTGTCACTAAAAGAATAAAGGATGTACGTGTGTCTATTGTAAGTCACTTTTCTTTACTGACCACTTTCTGCGTGCTAAGCACTGCAGAATATAGTTGAGGGGACACAAGGATGAATTAGAGGGTCTGATTTTTATTCTTTATATTCAAGTAGCTAATAATCTAACCAGCTCAGACAATTCTACACAAATAACTGTGATGCTAGGCAGATGTTAGGAAGGAGTTGTAAATAACACAAAGAGATAATCTCAGGGTCAATTAACAAGTACTTTGTATATGAAACCACGACTCATCAATAGTCTTTAAAGAGATATAGTATTACTCCTGAATGGGTTTTTCACTATTAGAAAACAAACTCTGCATATGCAATATTTGCAAACAATAGAATCATAGCTATTAACCAATTTTAACTCTTAAAATATTTTTTAACAAATGTCATATAATATTACTATATTTAACCTTTTGGTGACTATTACATTATAATCATTTGTCATTGTATAGTGCTACCATCAGAGGCCAGTGAAATATAGCAAGTTGGTTACTCCACGCTAAATGGCCACAGACTGGTCTACTCTTGGAGCTCTGATTTCTGCTTTCTAAAACCTTTTTTCTTTCACATTCCTTTTTATCTGTCATCACAGCTTGCTGCCATTAACGTGCATGTCTCAAAATGAGGTCCTGTCTGCAGCCAGCTTATTACTTCTAATTTGCTTTTAGGCAGTAAACGAGTTAACCAAGCTTGTTAGAAATTTCTAAAATAAGAGTTAATTAAATCTGATTAGGACTTCCCTAGGAATGAAATGTATGAGCTTTAATGGATGTATTTCTTGGTAGTTAATATATAATGGATAACTAATCATTTATTTGCATTTTCACTTATTATTTCACATTTAGCTTTATACACAAGCCCAACATTATAGCTTTTCTGTTCAATATTTATAATATCCATGGAAATATCTTTCATGAAAACCTAATAGCACATTTATACGTCTGTCACTTGATTACTTTTTTTTAAATTTTATTTCAGCAAACATGAACAATCTCAAGTCATTATATTGGTTCCAGTCAAAGCTGGTATTAATAGCTACAAGTATATTGCTTAAATATTCCAAGCATGGAATATTATACCAGGTGCGGGGAGGTTAAACATGAGCAGCAATATGGTTGAAAAATTCTCTTATTTCAAATTTATGAGGCTAAAAATGCCGTGTGGAATTCTGCTAATTTTCCTTCTTAATCACATGATTATAACTACCATAATTAGTGCAAAGTCTAAACGAGAGCCATTTATTGAGAATTCCTGTAAGAGCAGATGTTATTTTGTGTGTGTGGGGGAGGGGTGTTGAATTGTTCGCATGACTAAATGTCCATCATAGAGTTTTCCTACCTAATAACTAAGAACAGTGGTTCTTCCAACTATTAGCAGAATGCCTATTCTGTTGGTAATGTCTACCAGTTCATAGTGAGCCACCGTGAACTGGTTATTTTTGGATTTGAAAGTCCTTTGATTCTGATGAATTATAATTTCTAAGTATATGTTTTGAAAGTTGAATTAACAAAATGAATTTCTATTTACATAGTGAGATCCTCTGTTCTTCCCAACCATGAAATATTAGTACTTCTCACGGTTTGGGCCTCAGCATTTAAATCGTATCTCAACTTTTCTTAGGTGATCTCACCAATTAATACTTTGCTTCAATTATCATCCATCTGGTGAGGACTTCACCCTTTGGAATTTTGGACCCATTACACAACTACCTTTTGGGCATTTCTTTTTTCTTTTTTTTTTTTTTTTCATATATGAAATTTATTGTCAGATTGGTTTCCATACCCTTTTGGGCATTTCTATATGAGTGTATTTCAAATTCAATATATTTAAAACTAAACTCATAATTTTTTCATGCCAACCCTTGCTCCCACACTGGTGTTCCTGACAATTAGCAATCCAGGTTCCGTATGTGAAATCATTCTTTACTGATCTTTTCACACCACCACCACCACCCCACCAAGCAAGAACAAAATCCTGATTACTAAAGTTTAATAAATGCATGAAAATCTACTTCTCTCCATTTATCTGCCAAATCCTTAGTACAGAACATTACCTTTAATTTGAATATTGTCACAGCTTCCTGTTCTCTTAATTTTGAGACCTCTTTTTCTTTTTAATTTTTTAATGTGTTTTTTTTTTTTAATTTTTGACAGAGAGAGAGAGAGAGAGAGAGCAGGAGCAGGAGAGGGGCAGAGAGAGAGGGAGACACAGAATCGGAAGCAGGCTCCAGGCTCCGAACTGTCAGCACAGAGCTCGACACGGGGCTGGAACTCACAGACCGCGAGATCATGACCTGAGCCGAAGTCGGACGCTCAACTGACTGAGCCACCCAGCTGCCCTGAGACCTCTTTTTCTAATAAAACATTTTTTACTCAGTTTTCTTTTTCTACTTATAAAGTTTTTAAAAACTTTTTTAAAGATAAGTTGACATACAATAAAAGTCACAGGTTTGAAATGTACAGTTTGATAAATTTTGACATATTTCTATACCTGTGAAACCATCACCACAATCAAGAAAGTAAGCATATTATCCACAAAAGTTTTCTTGAGTTCCTTTTTAATCCCTCCCTCTGCGCCATCTACCATCTGATACCAAGGCAACTGCTAATCTGCCAAGGTCACTATTGATTAATTTGCATTTTCAAGGATTTTATTTATTATTTTATTTAAGTTTTTTAAAATCTTATTTATTTTGAGACAGACAGAGACGTCATGAGTGGGGGGAGGAGCAGAGAGAGGGGGAGAGAGAGAATCCCAAGTGGGCTCTGCACTGATACTGGGGCTTGAACTCACAAGCTGTGAGATCATGACCTGAGCCAAAAACCAAGAGTCAGATGCTTAAACCAACTGAGCCACCCAGGCTACCCTTTCTAGAATTTTATATATATGGAATCATACACTATATTCTGTGGTCTGGGTTCTTTTTCACTCTTAGTTATTTTGAGATTCATCTATGTTGTTGCAAAAATCAGTAACTCGTTCTTTTTTGTTGCTGAGCAATATTTCATTGTAAGGATATACTACAGTTTAGCTATTCACCAACTGATGGACATTTTGGTTGTTTCTAGTTTTTTACTATCACCAAAAAAAGCTTCTATGAACATTCATGTACAAGTCTTAGATATTTGCTGTCATCTCTCTTGGGTAAATACCTAGGGATAGAATACTGGGTCCTAAGGTAAATATATGTTGAACTTTTTATGAAACTGCCAAACTGTTTCTCAGCATTAAGTTGAATTCTAATAACTTCATATTCTTACCAACACTTGGTATGGGAAGTTCTTTTAATTTTAGATATTACTGTTATCACATTGTGATTTTAGATTGTAGTTTCCTTAATGACTAATGATATTGAACACCTTTTCATGTGCTTGTCGGTGGTACAGTTTTTGATGAAGTGTCTCTAGATTTTTTGCCAACTTGATATTAGTTCTTGCCAACTTAATAATACTGATCCTTCTGATCCATGAACACAGTTTACCTCTCCATTTATTTAGATTTTCTTTAATATCTCTTAGCACTGTTTTATATTTTTCAGTGTAAAGGTCTTGCACATATTTTAATATATATATCCAAAGTGTTTCATATTTTTGATATTTTTAAATAGTATTTTTAAAAGTTTCAATTTATGATCTTTTTAGTGTATACAAATACAACTAACTTTTTAAAATTTTGATTTCATATCATACAACCCTCCTAAACTAACTTATTCACTCTAGTAGCTATTTTGTAGGTCCACAGATGACGATGCCATTTTTAAAGAAAAACCGTTTTAATTGCTCCTTTCTAATCTGGATGCCCTTTATTTCTGTTACTTACCTTACTTAACTGGCTACAAATTCCAGTACAAAGTTGGGTAGAGGGAAAACAGACTTCCTTGCTTTGTTTGTAATCTCAGTGAGGAAGGTTTTAGCCTTTCATTACTATTTATGATGTTAGCTGTAGATTTTTTATACATGCCCGATATTAGATCAAGGAACTTCTCTTGATTTCTAATTTGATAATTTATGTCAGAAAGGTGTTGAATTTCGTCCATTGCTTTTGTTGCATCTATTGATGTGCTCATGTGTTTTTTCTCTTTTGCTTATTAATACAGTAAATTTCATTGACTTTTTTTGAATGTTAAATCAACTTTGAATTCCAGGGATAA